>NC_142800.1:80776615-80890457 GCF_049724085.1 Artemia sp. Qi Xiang Cuo
TCACCCCTATATATACCAATTCAGGGTATAAATTTGCTCAAGGGGGGGGGGAATTAAAGTTTATTTCTGATGCAAATGAGAGGTAAGTTTAAACTTTACCCTCAACCCCCTCCCATATGTGCTAATATATACCCTGAATTGGTATATAGGCAGTGGCAAATCCAGGGAGTAAGGGGGGGGGGGGTTCACCCCCCTAGCACAGTCTAAAGTAGTGTAATTTACTGAATTAACCCAACTTTGCATTAATTAAACTTGCTCCTAATATAAGTTTGTCAGATCAACCTATTTTGCAACCCCCCCCCCACCCTATTCAAGAAAGCAAAAAAAAAAACAAAAAACACCTCTGCAATCATAATTTCATCCTGAATCCAAATATGCATTCATCTCTGTCTCAAATTTAATTTTCAGGTCTTTACAAGCCCTCCTAAATGATACCTTTTTCTCTTTTTTTATACAGCTCATTTACCTGTGTTAGCATAAATCTTGTCAAAACCAGTTTACCCATAAATTAAATTGATGGCAACCAAAACAAGAACCAATAAATCCATGAGGTAAATTTTCCAAGGTTCATATAATTGACTTACTAATAGAGTAAACATACCACTTGATGCCTTTTTTTATGCTCTTTCCAAATAGGCTATATTAATCAGTTTTGTCATAAACAAATTTTACCCTCACCCCTATATATACCAATTCAGGGTATAAATTTGCTCAAGGGGGGGGGGATTAAAGTTTATTTCTGATGCAAATGAGAGGTAAGTTTAAACTTTACCCTCAACCCCCTCCCTTATGTGCTAATATATACCCTGAATTGGTATATAGGCAGTGGCAGATCCAGGGAGTAAGGGGGGGGTGTTCGCCCCCCTAGCATAGTCTAAAGTAGTGTAATTTACTGAATTAACCCAACTTTGCATTAATTAAACTTGCTCCTAATATAAGTTTGTCAGATCAACCTATTTTGCAACCCCCTCCCCCCACCCTAATTTTTTTTTTATTGGATCAACCTATTTTGCCCCCCCCCCCCTTAAAAAAATTATGAACACAGGTATATAAGCTGCATCTAAAATAAGAGAAAAGGGTATCATCTTTGAGGGTCTGTAAAGGGCTAAAAATTAAATTTGCAACACAAATGAAGGTCATATTCAGATAAAGGATTAAATTCTGATTAGAGAGATAAGTTTGTTTTTTGGCCATCTGAATATTCTGTTAATATATATGTTGGTAATTTTGGTAATTATTTAGCCTTGGCCCCCTCATAAGGAGACGTGTTAAGAAAACAATTCTTACTTTAAAATATGTATAATGATCCTAGTTCTTATATTATCCAAGGGGAGAACCTTTATCATCAAGTTTTTCTTCTAAAATCTTCAAAAGAGATATAGTTTCCAAAAATCACCACGCTTTCAATTCAATGCTTTTTAAATTACAGCTTTAAATTGCTACCTAATAAGTTCTTTTATAGGTAGCGTTCGTGCTGGTCTTTTTATTTTATTTTTATTTTTAAATAGCAGTGGGAAAGGGCAAATAGCAGTGGCAAAGGGCAAATAGCAGTGGCGTAAATACAAAATATTAATAGCAGTGGCGAAAGGCGAATAGCAGTGGCAAAGGGCAAATAGCAGTGGCGTAAATAAAAAATATTAATAGCAGTGGTTAGGTTAGGTAAGGTTATGTTATGAAAATAAATGAAATAGTAGTTTTTCATGAAAAAAAAGTTTTTCATTTTCATTATGAAAATGAAAAACAACTTTCTATAATCTCAATATACCACTACTTTTTCTTGAAACACGTTTTTTGACACACATGTTAAACACGTGCTAAACGCTATCTATAAAACAACTTATTTGGCAGCAATTTACAGCAGCAATTTCAAAAGACTTAAGCATTGAATTAAGAACGTGGTGATATTTGGAAACTTTTTCACTTTTGAGGATTTTTAGAGGAAAGACTTGATGATAAAGGTTCTCCCCTTGGATAATATAAGAACTAGCCTAGGATCATTATACATATTTTAAAGTAAGAATTGTTTTCTTAACATGTCTCCTTATGAGGGGGCCAAGGCTAAATAAATACCATAATTTTTACCAAATCATATTATTAACTTATGAATAAAGTGAATATACCACTTGATGCCTTTTTTATGCTCTTTCCAAATATAACAATCATTTTTGTCAGAAATGGATTTTACTCCCACCCCTATATACCAATTCAGGGTATATATTTACAAATTAGAGGGGTGGGGGGAAAGTTTAAACTTACCTCCCATTTACATCAGAAATAAAATTTGCCCCCCCCCCCTTGAATGCAAAAATATATACCCTGAATTGGTATATATAGGGGTGGGGGTAAAATTCATTTCTGACAAAAATAACCTAATTATTATATTTGGAAAGAGCATAGGGTAAGACACCCAGTAGTCGGCCACCTGCCTATTCTCAGAAAGAATGTAACTAACAGGGAACCTACCTCTAGGCTAATGTGCTTAGAAAGTTTATTATGCTAGAAAGTTTTTATACATAGCTGGTTTCCCTGGTCACTATTAGATATCCATACAGGGATTGGTTAGTCACATCAGCTTTCGTGAATGAGGACCTTGGGTCATTTTCTACAGGGGGGAGGGCAGATGCTTTAAAGAGTTTATTTTAATACCAAATTGCAGATGTTGAATTTTCGACATCTGACGCTCACAGTTCGTCAGCGTTGTTCAATATTTATTTTCTAAACCTATTATGTATTAAGCCAAAATTCTGTTATTTGGCTTGCTGGCCTGATAATGAATGCTCTCGGACCTTAAGCACGAAACCTGGGTTTGGTTAATTCTCAGGGTGGCAAATGTAGACTTCAACACCCTCTACTGGACCTTCAATATTGTAAATATTACAATTTTTGCCCAAAAATATTACTATTTAAGTTTGTTTTGCCGCCCCCCAGACATGCCGCTCGGGGCGTTTGCCCCCTATAGCTCCCCCGCCACCCCAAGATCCAGCCCTTTTTAGGCAGTAGTTAATAACACTAAATCGATGGTATGCTCCAAATTGCTTGCTTAAAGCAGAAACTTGCGTTTTTCCTCCTCTCCTGGCATCTGAAGTTTAGATGTTATGTGTAAACTAAATTTCTTTAACAGTCAGCTTCCAAGACTCGTTCCATCAGTGGGCGCATGGTAAAGATTTGGTCAATAGTTGATCGTCCCGGCTGAAACACAGTTAGATACTCGTCAATAACATGAGTGGTGATTGCCTGTATTCTGTGGAGAAGGATCTTATTCAGGGTTCTGGTTTGGTGGCCAGTAGTTTTCACACTCTTTCTTCGAGCCTTTTTTGTGGATTGGGAATATTGCTGCCTTAAACCACTTTCGGGGGACATATCAAATAGACCAAGTGGCTGTTATAATGGTGAATGACCTCATTGCTTCAGCTCGAGCTTCGAGGTCAATTCTAGTTTTTAAGTATTCAAGAAAAAACTAAAAGAGCATTTGGATCAATACTAAGACTACGTGATACCTTTTGTCGTGATATTTTAGGCTCTCTTTTTAACAGAATAGACCCACCGCCCTGCATGTTCTCTATCCTTGCCTTATTTTTTGCGGTTTTAAATTTGTGATTTTTCATGATTTCGCGTTTTTTAAGATATTAATCATTTTTTTTCCTCTGACATATCTTATTCCGTTATGTTTCTATATCTATAGTAAATTGTTGTTTTGTTCTATTTATTGATGTATTTTTGCGATTTCGTTTAAATTTCTTAAATACTCTTTTATTTTGGGAGAAATAAATGAACAAATTAATAAATATGGAGTTGTGTGTGCATAATGGTATACGGAGCAGATATTTCGAGAAACAGGAAGTGTGTTTTTTAGTTTTAATTGATATTTTATGAATCAGTGTAACAGTGTTGTAAAGACCAGGGAGGAGTACAGTTTGAAGTGAAGTTTTTCGGAATTTTTTTCAGCATAAGGGACAGATGTTTAGCAATTAACATGATGAATGAGTAAACTATAAGTGTCGACAAAAGAAGTGCCAATAGAAAGGCCTTGGTATCAGAGACGGTCAACTGCTTTATAACGAAGTGCCGACGTGTACAGCCTGTGATGAGCAATTGTCGTGACATTGAAAAAGAGTAACTTGTGATCTTTTAATTGAATTCAAGGCCAAAACTATGGTGTTCATAATGTTGAACGGAGAAAACTTTTGAAATACGCTATGCAGTCTTAATTAGGTTAATGATCATTAGCATGCGAAACAAAATTTTAGTTGCTGGCATGAGGAATATTAGATGCTAGGCAAATTTTATGGACATTCAAAACTTAATACTTCAACAGGAAAGGAAAAGTTGCAAATTTCAAGAAAATTCTGTATGAATTTTTCCTTATCTTGTCCATTATGAAAATTTTTAGTTGGCGGGGCAAAACTATTTAGAATTGATCAGGCGGTTTTTGCAATAGCTTGTAAAGCTTGGATAAACGGCAGAAAACTAAAAGCCGAGGCCTACTTTCACAGAAATCTTAAAAAACCATTTAACTCTCGTTTTGTGCTTAAGATATTCAGTCTTAATGAAACTTCCACCATTAGAAAGTGTCAATTTTTTTTATCCTATAGAGCTTAATTTTCTTTTTAAAGTTCCGGAAGGGTTGTCCCTAAAAATTCTCTAGCATACCTGCTAGGAAAACCCTAAAAATCAGCTCAAAGGAAAGATCATTTAAGCAATTTGGCAGGAGCTTATATACTTCCCTATGGTTCTCCCCGGTTTGATTGAAAACCTCGGCAACACAGGGGACAAAAACTTCATTGTCTTTTAAGTCGAATTTCGTAGTCAAACCACAAATTCTCAATAGCTCGCGATGGTGATTAGTTCCCTGGGAGAATTCGCTAGTGGCTCCTTTGTCTTTGGGACAGTTAGCCGACGGTGAGACTCGCAAAATTATCTTAAGGTATCGAATTCCCTTAT
Source organism: Artemia sp. Qi Xiang Cuo (assembly GCF_049724085.1). Classification (NCBI taxonomy): domain Eukaryota; kingdom Metazoa; phylum Arthropoda; class Branchiopoda; order Anostraca; family Artemiidae; genus Artemia; species Artemia sp. Qi Xiang Cuo. Next base: position 80,781,557 of record NC_142800.1, read on the forward strand.
TGAAATCCAAAATAATTAACAATATTTTTGTTTTGGACCTGCGAAAAAACTAATAGGTTCATATACCTCAAATTGCAGACCCTCAACCATATCGGACATAAAATTTGTTTTGCTTTTCCATTGATTTAGACTTTATTGCTTTTGACCAAATAGGCTACATTATGGAATATTACTTTCCTATTCGTTAACTACTAAACCTTAATTTCAAAAGGTAAGCTTTTGTAATCAAATGCGTGGCACGCTCCGTGTGAGTTGAATAAAGAACACTAGAGTAATTATTTGTTGGTTCTTGGAAAAATAGACATGGAAGCAGTTAGACATGGAAGATAGTTCGTGTAGTCTTATCAAATAATGATTTTTCCTCGTTTTGATTACGTGCTTGTTTAATTTGTTGTCAGTGAAATAGCAACCCTGTCCGAAGGTTTAAACTTAATGAATTATTTAACAACACTGCTGAGGAAAAACCTAAGTAAGCAGCAAGAACTAAAAGTCTTAAATTTGAGTCGTTTTAAGCCATACTAAAAATATCTTGTTTTTACTCATTTTGGCACTCTTGTATCAAACAGCTTCTGCAATCCTGATACAAACATCTACGCATGCATTGAAATGAAAATTTTTTACAGCTTATGCTTTCTTAAGAAGAAAACAACAAAAATATTATTGGAGAATATATAATTTTTAAGTAATGAAAATGCTTCAATATCAGCACCTAGTTTTTACGAGAAATATTAGTAAGGGCTGATCTTATAATGACTTACTTCAGAATCTTCTATTTTACTTGCCACCTGTGTATACTGGGCCAACTGGTGTATAGGACTGGTGAAATGGCTTATGTAAAATAGGTTTAAAAAAAGGAGAAAAGGAATATTGAACGGAAGAGTGTCTGATATCGACTAAACTTGATAAAAGATTAGAAGTAACTCTCAGAGTTTTACTCTTTTGAATTCTTTATCTGATCCAAATTCTATGAGGAGAACGGGTCTCGAAATACAACACTGACCCGCATAGCAGAGTGTGCTATCGTTACTCGATCAAACTCTGTAGATAGTACACAAGACTTTGTTAGTTGGGCCTTTTAGGTGCCTATCCAAGATACAACCTCCATTTCCAGTGGAGGATGAGGCTCCTAAACTCATGTCACCAGAAGATCTGTTGGAATGGATGGTTAGAGCTTAACTGTAGAAAATTAACGGTAGCGTTCGGGCTATGTCTTTTGGAGACCCAACATCGATGCGATATCCGTGGGAGGAAGAAAAAAAGAACCGCTACATTCTTGTCATCTGGAAATCTAGCGGCCAGGTTTACCGGAACTAAAAAAAATCCCAGAAGTAATAGCAAGCGTCTGGCTAAACCTTTTGAGCAGTCCGTACGATCTAACCTTAAGGAGGGGTCCTAAATTCTTGTCGTCACGGCATCCACCAGAATCGGCTATTGTATCTGAGCAAGATTGGGTGGGAAGCAAGAAATGATATCCTAGTTAGGCTTCTTGTGGGCCAGAACCAAATTTGGCCTTGTTAGTGGTGGGTCGGAAGAAGCCCCCTAAGTTCTTATACTTGGGACACCTAATAGAAGGTATTATCAAATACCAATAAAAAATAATAATAAGTTTTCCGCATCCACGATCAATTTGATCTCTGCAGCAGAGGAGTGGGGGAACACTAAGCTCTTTTTATAAGCACTTTTAACTGAAGGGAAAATTCACTTTTAACTGAAAGGCAAAAAAAGGGCAGCGATTCGTAAGGAGAGCAGTCAAAGAATTGACACAGAGACATTGTCTATTCCATGTACAATAATATAGGTATGGTGAAATATTAAAAATTTTATAGACTAAGCCTAAAGATTAAATGAACGAGCTGAAAATACTGCACTTTATAGACTTTCAAACATTTTCTGCATAAACGTTAGGTTAGAAAAAGACATGAGGGGGATTAAATCCTTGCTACCGGAAAATGGCTCATTTAGAAGTCAAAACCACTAACGCCACAAACAATTCCGCAGTTGAATTAAAAATTCAGCCAAAAAAGTGCCACAAGTAGCATAGCGATGTAAAGTAAATTGAAGAAGCACAACATCCTTTCTTTGGAGACAAAACTAACTACCATCTTTAATTTTTCAATTTATTTAACTATAAGTATTAGATAACAGCAAAGATTCCAGGCTCTAAAGATAATTGCCGTTAACCTGGAGTCATGGTTATTTTTTCGGTCAAAATTTCAGCATTTTAGCAAATTTATGGCATAAACTATTTTTCCTAGACCATGCAAAAGCAGAGCAAGCACTAAGCTAATCACTTGAAATTGTGACTATGGTTTCAAAATTACGAAAATTGACCGCAAAATTTTGTAAAATCTTGCCTATCCCTATGAATAAGACAAACGAATCACGAATTTTATGCCAAGCTTGTGTTGGTGAGATGTGGCTGTTCGGTTCTGGCAATTCAAATGGTGCCACGTGATGTTTCTATCAATAAGAGTTCTTAGGCTTCATTTTTAGGCGCAGGATGATACGTCGATTGGATCAATTGGTTCTTATATATTGCATACGGTTCTCGAGATGCTCAGTGGCTCGTTTTCCTGGAATGCGTTATATCTACTACTTCCTCACTTCTAGAAATAGATTTTAAAACTGATATTTCGTTGCCGAAACAGTTTTTATACACATAAAAATATTCTTTACATGAACAACTACTTGCTAATAACAGCAAAAACATAGCACACTCTTATGTTTCTTTGCTCTCCTGCAATATTTAGCAATTTTCAATTTTCAAACAGTTCGTGGTAACGAACTGTAAGCAAGGAGCGATGAGGCTCAATAGCAACCGAAACTAAAAAAAAAACAACAGAATTTTGATATCAATAAATATATCAAAAGAATCGACTTATGCTAATTCCAAATAAATAAGATTAATTAATTTTACCGCTACTCATCAAAGGCAACGGGCCTGAAAAAATTTATTTGGTTTTCAAAAAAAGGGCAAAACCTCCCCTAGTCAGAAAACCCTTGTGCAGAGGTTTCAAGCTCCTGTCTACAAAATGTGGAATTTTGTATTTTTTGCCAAAAGAAAGATCATGGATGCGTATCCCCCCCCCCCCAGGGGTGATCGTATCGAACCAATTGTTATAAAGCATCGGGAGAGCGCTCATTCAAACGGAACTCTCCTTTTCATGGGACCAAAAAGTTTTGAGGCCAACTAGCCCCCCTTCCATACCCCCTTTTCCCCCAAAATCTTCTGATCGAAATTTTGATATATCCATTTTGTTCAGCATATTTCAAAAGGTCTGATAACTATGCCTTTAGAGACAATATGACCCCCTACAGCTCTTGGGGAAGGGGTCTTATAAGTTATAAAATTTGCCCATTGTTTATATATTGTATTTGTTTTTGGGAAGTGTGCATACATTTTTAGGCTGGAGGGGGGATTTTCAGTTGGGAGGATTTTCCACGGGGAGAATTTTCCATGGAGAGGGAAGTTTTCGGTGGGGGGGGGGGGAACTTTTCAGGACATTTTACTGTGAAGAAATTTTACAGGATTCCTATATGAAATTCTTTTTATTTGTCTTACTTTCTCTTTCCCTAGTTAATTTTATGTGTGGAAATGTTAAGGGTAATTGTCCAGAGTAAATTTTCATCGGGATTGAATTGGAATGGGATTTTTTCCTGGAGGTGAAGCCAGATTTCTGGACATTATTCAAAAATCGATCAGAAAATAAATAAAAATAACCAAGTTTTTTCAACGGAAAGTAAGGAGCCACATTAAAACTTAAAGCGAACAGAAATTATTACGTATATGAGGGGGTTGTTCCCTCCTCAACATCTCGCCCTTTACGTTAAAGTTTGAATTTTGTCCCAATTTTTTAATAGCGACTCATGAAACGCAAGGGTCGTTACATTAGAACAATAAGCTTTTGTAAAAGTACTAAAAAAACTTTAGCGTGAAGAGCGAGATATTGAGGAGGGGGCAACCCGCTCATATATGTAACAATTTCTGTTCGTTTTAAAGTTTAATGCTGCTTCTTACTTTCAGCTAAAAAAAAACTTGTTTTTATGTTATTAGTACTACGAACAATAAATAAATATATTATGCTCCCTGGACCTATTCATAACTGAAAGTTTTTAGGATGGTCCCATTTTTTCTTCAGCGTTACCGCGCAGAACTGTGAAAATAAATATGATACATAAGGTGACTAGTTAAATTTGAAAACACTTTTGGTCCCTAAAAATTTGAACATCAACGCAATCTTGAATCCCAAAGACAACTATACCATCAAAGGAAAGCTACACCTTCTTAGGCTGTTTTGATGCCATGTTTTTAGTTATTTTCTATAATATCCTTGCTGAAATCCCCGCCCTCCACGAAATTTCTTAAAAAAGATTCAGCCTGAAAAATTTTCCTTGGCATACTTTCTTTTGAAAAATGCTTAAAGTTCTAATCGTTTTTTTCAATTACTCTGGGAATTACCCTTTCCATGGAAATTATTTCCAAGAAAAGTGAGTAGGCCAAGAGAAGGTAAGACAAAAAAGTAGAATTTAAAAGTAGAGTTTAATATACATATGCTGATATTTATTCCTTAAAATCTTAATTAATTTTTGATTTCTTAAAGTTATAAAAGTGAAAACATTTAAAATAATTTTTTTCAGTAAAGTACAAATTATATTCTGGCTCTTAGAAATCATAGGGTTTAGAACCCTACTCAGATTAATTCCTGCTCGTTTTGAGTTGGACTTATTTTAATTTCTGTTTGTTTTTGGGTTTCATTTATTTATTAATACTGATTTGTGGTATTTGTATGCTTGGTAGATTATTTGATTTTATTTTTCTTCATTTTTGGTTTCATTTTGTTCATTTAATGGAGTTCTTTACTTTTTTTTTGAAAAAATTATTTTGTGCAAAAGTTTTTTGATTAATTTTTGTTCGTTTTATATTAACATTGTCTTTTTGAGGGAGAAAGAGTGAGCCTCTTCTGAAGTTAAACAACCATCCCTTCCATAAAAACATTTAATACCGCCTGGGCATAACTTACAACCCTTGTCCCTAGTCTCTGGGGTTTGTTTCAACCCCAAAAGCCTTGTTATATGATATTTAGACTATTTGGAATAGAATGGATATCTCAAAATTTCTATTAGACACATTTCGGGACAATATGACCTGTGTGTAGGGGGGAGAGGGTAACTACCCTCTGATCATTTTGACTCTTAAAAAGGGCACTGTAGCGTCTGATTACCAATCCAGTGAGCCCCATTTGAAGTTTATATGACCACACTTTCTATAAAAACCCTATATTTCCCCATGGCAAAACTTACAACCCTTGCCCTGAGGGCTGGGGGGATTGGTTATCCTCAAAGACATAATTTCAAGACCTTTCTGATAGGCTTAACAAAATGGCTATATCAAAATTTTGATTGGAAGCGTTTGAGGAAATGATAGGCGTGAATGGAGACATTTGTCCTCTGATCGCTTTCGACTAATAAAAAAGGCAATAGTCCTCTCAATTTCGAATTAAATGAGCCCTTTTTGAAGCTTCTACGACAAAAATTTATATTAAAACTTTAAATGTCCCAAAGGCATAACTTACGACCTCTGTCCTGAGGGCTATGGAGGGGGGAGGGTTGTCATCCTCAAAGACATAATTTCCAGATTTTTCAACTACGTTGAACAAAATGGCTATCCGAAAATTTTTATTGGATGTGTTTGGAAAAATGGTGAGCGTTAGAGGGGGGTTAGTTACCCTCCAATCACTTTCGACTATTAAAAAGGGCACAAGCCCTCTCAATTTCCAATTGAATGAGCCGCTTTTGAAGTTTCTACGACAACACTATCTATAAAAACCTTGTATGCTCCCAGGGCATAACTTACAACTTTTGCCCTGGGGGCTCTCGGGGGTTTGTCATCCTCAAATACGTAATTTCCAGAACTGTCAACTACGTTGAACAAAATGGCTATCTCAAAACTTTGATTGAATGTGTTTTTGGGGAAACGGTGGGCGTGAGAGGGGGTTAGTTGCTCTCCATTTACTTTCGACTATTAAAAAGGGCACTAGCCCTTTCAATTTCCAATCAAATGAGCCCTTTTTGAAGTTTCTACGACAAAACTTTCTGTAAAAACTATATATGCCCCCAGGGCATAACTTACAACTCTTGCGCTGAGGGCTGTGGGGGGGGGGGGGGTTTTAATCCTCAAATACCAAATTTACATAACTTTCAACTACGTTCAACAAAATAAATATCTCAAAATTTTGATTGGATGCGTTTGGGGAAATGGTGGGCATGAGAGGGGCGTTAGTTGTTCTTCAATCACCTTGGACTATTAAAAAGGGCTCTAGCCTTTTCAATTTCCAATTGAATGAGCCCTTTTTGAAGTTTCTACGACAACTCATTCTACAAAAACTTCATATGCCCCCAGGGCATAACTTACAACCCTTGCCCTGAGGGCTGTGGGGGGGGGGGGGTTGTCATCCTCAAAGACCTAATTTTTCCACTATGTTGAACAAAATGGCTATCTGAAAATTTTGATTGGATGTGTTTGGGGAAATGATGAGCGTGAGAGGGGGGTTAGATACCCTCCAATCACTTACGATTATTAAAAAGGACACCAGCCCTTTCAATTTTATTGAATGAGCCCCTTTTGAAGTTTCTACGACAGCGCTATCTATAAACACCTTACATGCCCCCAGGGCACAACTTACAACCTTTGCCCTGGGGGCTCTCGGGGGTCATTCTCAATTACAAAGTTCCTAGACCTTGCAACTACATTGAACAAATAGATTATCTCAAATTTTCGGTTGGATATTTTTGGGGAACTGGTGACCATGAGAAGAGGGTCAGTTACCCACAAATCACTTTCGACTATTAAAAAGGATACTAGCCCTTTGAATTTCCAATCGAATGAGCCTTTTTGAAGTTTCTACGACAACTCTTTCTATAAAAACCTTATATGCCCCAAAGTCATAACTTACAACCCTTGCCCTGAGGGCTGTGGGGGATTGTCCTCCTCAAAAACATAATTTCTATCTGGAAATCAACTACGCTGAACAAAATGGCAATCTCAAAATTTTGATTGGATGCGTTTGTGGAAGGGGTGTTAGCTGCCTTCCACTCCCTGTCGACTATTAAAAAGAGCACAGTCCGCAGCAATTTCCAATTGAATGAGCCCCTTTCGAAGTATCTACGACACCTCCTTCGATACGATGTGCCCTGGTCTAAAGAAAAAAAAATAAATAAAAAAATAAATAAATAATACATTGTGCCAACATCGTTTTTTACTGAGGCAGCGCTATTGCGCTGCCTATGATCAGAATCAGGCAAATTTTCTCAGACTCAAACCCTTTATGGGTAACACTAAGCTTAATGAATCTTATATATTTAAGTTGCTATATAAGTTTGACATTGTAAGCACTTCAGACTTTTTTAAGAATACGAGTGGGAATGCTTTTGAATATCTAGGCCTGTTTCGCAGTCCATTCCCAAAGGAAAAGCCGAGCCCCCACCCTCCCCATTCTTCTTACAGGAACTCTGGATCTATCATTATTTTAAAGGTGTAAATATAAAAAAGGCACTTTTCGCCCCTCCCCCCCCCCAAAAAAAATAATATAAATTTGCGCTAGTGTATTTATGCAAATTAATGAAAGAAGAAAACCACGCTTCTTTACAATAGAAACGTGTAACCACGCTTCTTTAAAAATTCAAATTACGATTTAAAACTATTTGTAAGTCAGAAATTCCCGAATATCTCATTCTCGTAGCACTAAAATCAAATCGGGAACAGAAGAAAAACAGGTAGAAAAAAAAAAACAGGACAAAATAGCTATTATAAAAACAGAAACAGATCAGAACAGGTAAATAAAAAACAGATCATCTGTTTCTGTTCTGTTTTTTTTTATGAACACAACAGAAACAGGTATTTTGAAAACAGAAGGGAAACAGTGCCCATGCTTATAGCACACTCTGCTATGCAGCTCAATCTTGGTTTTTGAGAGCCAGTCTCCTATAAGATGAGATCTCCTATCCCTCACAGAGGTCCGACCATTGATTCCCCAGAGAGACTCAAATATTACCTCCTATTTCTCACCAAGTTTGTTAGTTATCGACAATTCGTTCTGGTAGATCGTCCTCTGTTTCATGATCCCTATACTGGACACAGTTTCAATTTCTATCCTCTACCGACAAGGATTTAATGCAAATGATATTCTGACAGTAGACGTAACAAGACGACAGGACTTAATAATTTGAACAAGTTTTTTCATGAGCCATTTTACCAGTCCGGTATATCAGTTACAGGAGCTGGCAAGCAATGGAAAAGAATGTCAAATAAGCCATTAGATCGGCCCAAAGTGATTTCCCAGATAATGAATAGGTGCTGATATTTAACAATTTTTATTACTCGAAAATCGTATATGCATTGTCCAATAAGAGCTTTGTCATTTTCTTCTCAAGGAAACATAAGCTGTATCTTTATTTCATTGAATGCCTAGATGTATGGACTAGTGTCAAAACGAGTAAAAAAGGCACACTATTAGTATGCCTTAAGAAAATGGAGGCTTGGATTTATTCAAGCTCAAATTAAAGACCTTAAGCTCTAGATGCTTCCTTCGTTTTTTAGGAGTGCTATTACATGTTTCATTAAGTTTGAAGGCATTTTTTAGCGAGATGGGGAGCGAAGCCGGCTAGCTTTCCATTATTCGTGACTAGCAGAAAACTGCCTGACTATTATTTTCGAGAACATAAGAAATGGCTATACTTGGACAGCGAATGCAGTCCCCTAGCGGAAAGTATTTCTAGCTAGTGGTTTTATCACTGAATTCAAATTACTGATACTTAAGACTTTTATGAAATTTCTAGTTTTGACTTTTGTCCACATAATATTAGTAATTACATCAGTAATTAATGCTATTTTTTATAAACCTTACAAGATAATGACTGAGACTAATTTTTAACATTGGTTTATACATAAAATTTAATAAAGACAATGGAAGTGTGGTCAATTTTTAAATAACTTACTTTTCTGCTCGCTTGTCGCGACCAGCTAGTATAATTTTCTCTAGCCTGTTTTATAAGCCAGCTTGGTTTCCACTGATTTTTCACGACAGGCACTTTTTTTTGCCACCGAGACACGGCTTATCACGAGAAAAGATTTGCTGTAGGATTAAAGATGTCTACAATTGCAAAACCTTTTTTTATGTACGCTACAGTAACAAAATGTATAAATAATAACCAACCTTAATAAGATTTGTACTGAGTAGTTTCTTTTAGGATTTTCCACAAACTGAATCTCTTTTCATTTAACCTATTTTAACCATATGAATAGAGTCTATCCTGTTCTATGAAAAGGCCTTTTTTTCTTTTTTAACAAGTCTATATCAATTTACTCAACTGGATGTCGCACGGACTTCCTGCTGTCTGGTTCTAATCTTGCTTAGGCACTTTTTTCAGACCTTAGAAGAGGTATTAGTCCCTGACTTGCACTGGCTGGACCTATTGCTTTAATTGGGCAAATTTTAATTTCTGACTAAAATCAAATGTCTTTAGTTTTAATGATTTAAATAGTGTGAAAGTTAAGACCTAATACCTTATTAAAATTTACAAATAACAATAAATATTGATAAGATTTGTATTACGTAGGTTATTAGGCTTTCTACAAACTGAATCTTTTTTTTTCTTTTAACCTACTTCATTAATATGAATAAAAAACAACAGGCTCTAATGCGGGTTTCTACTCAACATCACAGGTCACATCTAAATCAATATTATATACTCTAAATCTAAACTAAACGGGCCATATTGCTTGTTTTTCTGTTTTCTCTTTTTTATCATTGACTCTGAACTGCGTATTTTTTGCATCTACCGTAATAAAATTTATAGAAAGGAACCAAATTTGATAAGATTTGCACTCCTTTTTTTACGAGTTGAATGTTTTTCCTTTGATCTACTGTAACAAAATGTAGAGAACATTTGACTTTGATAAGAGATTTTTATTCAGTATCACAGGTCATATCTAAATCAATATTACCAATTCACAAAAGAAATAATCACGACAGAAATAGCCACTTTCTCTAATTAATATGATTAATAAACTACCCATTTCCAACATAACTTCAAATATATGTATATATTTATAAGGCGTTAGGCACAATGTATAAGCGAAAGACCAGACAATATTGATAAGTTCAAAATTAAATAAGAAACCAAATTCCCTGAGACGATCCCCTCAGTTATAATACAAAAAAGCATCGGTTTAAAAATGAATTGCGAAGGAAATAGTGGGTTTAAGACACTCACTGGATATAAACCCAAACACCTTCAACCAATTAAATAGTATGATCAAACCGGTATTAAATATACAGATAAAACACATTAAAAACGCTCAAAACAATGTGAAAAATCAAATCAGAAGATGGCAGGGTTGTCTAATAGTTTAAATCACAGACAGATGGCCAAAATTGGATATCTAACTTCGACAACTTTTCAAGTAATAGAAGTGATAAGAAACAATAAATATAAAAGTATGCGCACGGGAATTTTTTTTTTTTTGGGGGGGGGGGGATTCAAGTTAACGCAACAGACATCATCTAATTGTATGGAAAACATTATAAGCTATTGGACGAGCTGTAAAAAGATCCACATTTCCAAGGAAGGGGGAACCACTGCCCCGTATTTTTTTTAAATGGCTGAAAACAACTTGCATATTTGACCCCCCCCCTTCTTGCCCCCAGAAAATATGCTCTGATGTCATGGCTTGTGAAGACAAGATATCCAGCTTATTAAAACCGTGTCTCGTTGGGAAAGACAAAAATTGATTTTTATCTTTGCCTCCAACCCCCCCCCCTCTATCTTGTCTAAAAAAGTTTAAGGCAATGCATCTATGTTTTCTTATTTGACTCTTAACGCCATGTTTTATTTCTTCTTTTTTTAATCCGTTAACAGAGCCTTTTTTTCAAAAGAGCATAAATTTTAATTTTTTTTTTCAAATATCACAATTCTTAACAGCAAAAATTGTCAAAATAAAATTTTAACCATTTTTTATTTTTCAAAAAAGCTTAAAATGTTTAGTTAAAATATTTTGGCTATCCATTCGCAATTTCAAAAGAAAATTATACACATACATATATAAATTGGATTTTGAAGAAGATGTTATTTTACAATTTCTAGAATTTTATAAGACTAGAATTTACAACTGAAAATGGGAATGCAGAGAAAAATAAAAGGGAAAATTAGATACACCATCTTCTGATAATGAAAAAATTAACTTGCCATTGTTAATAGAGATCACACAAAAACTACAAAAACCCAAAAACACTGATTTATCACACAAAAATCACTACCCAAAATAAAGGCACTATGCCTAAAATTAAAAAGCCTTTTTAGACAAATTTTACTACTATAATCAACGTGATAATGCATAAGACTTGTGTACAGGCGTAACCTATTTAATATTTTCGAGAGTCTTTTTGGGTACACACTTCATAAGTTTTTTAATGAGATGGTTTGTGAGAAAAAAAAATAATACATTTGATTCTAAATTTCTCAATTTTTCACAATGTAAAGCATAAATAAGAAAAAGAAAAGACAAATCTTCAATCCACTTCTTTTTTGTTTCTTAGAGCTTTATCGTTCATCTCAGTGTTAGGTTTTGTTCCCCAAAGAAGCTTGAAAAAAAAAAAAAATTTAAGTAAGTCTGAGAATACCCACTTCTAATTAGCAAAAATATAAATAAAATAGAGTACTTATTAGGTAGGACTTTTTTGTGCACATATTGGACCAGCAATAGAGAAGTCTCAAAATCAACTTAGAAATTCTGAACAGAACTGCAAAAAACAATTTCTAAAATAAAAATTATGTTTCTTCTTTACAAATTTCGCCACTAGTCAATATTAATAATTGCTATATTTTGGATAACTTGTATTAATTTATATTTTGCACAAATTGTAAGTTTAGCCATGCTTTAACTCAATTACGGACATTCCTGATAGAAGCACTCTATTCATTTCATTTCATATACACGCTTTATATTATTTATCAAGAACAGCAGACAGTGGTGAGGTTATATTTCTACTTCGTGGGCAGAGGGTTCAATATATTAACAGGCATGAACACTCTAATCAACATATAACAAAAATATATGCAACTTCTATGAGAATTATTAAAAACTCGAATTTGAGGAGGATCAAGACCCCAGCCCTACCACTGACTAAATCTGTCGACGGGTTGCCTACTCTCCATCATCTGGTGTACAACTTGGAGTGCTAATTGTTCAGCTACGTGTGGTAACTCCGCTTCTTCGAACGAGACATGGAATATTTCCACCATGCGTAGCGCGCGCCACTAAATCTACGGGTTTTTGAAAGTAGGTACCTCCTCTTTATAGGATATTTCTTTAAGGCATCATTTAAAAAATCAAGACAAAACAATGAAATTTGCAAATCAAACATTATCATAGTATTAAAATTCAATATAACAAGGCACGGGCCGATAATCATCATACATAAATTATAGGGTTATGTCCTATGTTCCAAATAGCAGGATTACTGATATGTGTATTACTTCTTTCAAAATTAAATAGGTCGAAATGACGATGGGAAGAAGCCCGATGTTTCTGGTTGCTGACCCCTTGAGGCTTCCGGGGATTGTGAGGCTTCTGATGGACTAGCAAATTTTGGCGGTTTTCAAAATTTCCATAACTGGGAAGGAAAGGAAAGCTTCCTGTAACTTCTTTACGGTCGCAGCCAGCCGGGTCTGGAAAAAAAAATCATTATGATTGGCTCAAAATTTCTCGAACATAAAAATATATGAAAATCCTAACAAGTCACATACACACAAATTTTTTCAGCGTGGGCCAGATGTTTTAGAAAGAGAATATAATTTCACTCAAACAAAGGCGAATTATTTCTATTGGTTTCACCAAGCCAGAATTATAATAGCTACAACATTTGTAATAGTTGTAATATGTTATAAAACTGGAACTTTTTCCAAGAGAACGTTTTAAACTTGCTGAAAAAATATAAGGTTTTCCTATCTTCGTATGTTTTCAACGTATTTTTAATCTAAAAAAAGGAATTTCAAAACGTAATTTGGTAGATGTATATATGTAAATCTCAGTAACCGGGTGACACCAAAAATTGTCGTCTTAGGCTAAAACATTAAAACTACAAGACTACGTGAAAATAACATACCATAACCTTACACAGGAATTGTAAACCTTAAAGGCTTTTCACCATTATTAAAACAACGGCAAACCTACGAATGATGTGGCCAGTGTTTCCCTTTGAAATTTTCAACGGAAGAGTAACCTGAACAATTAATATTTCGTAAGTGTAAACAATTTGGCCTGCTTCAAGCGTAAACAATTGATTCTTTCTGGATGTTAAACCATAAGAATCTCACAAGGTTTATCACCTACCTAAATATATATATATATATATATATATATATATATATATATATATATATATATATATATATATATATATATATATATATATATATATATATATATACATACATTTAAATATAATATTTGATTGTGCGATATTGTTTATTTCTGATCCTTCCTCTACACAAATTAATATTTGCAGCCTTATCCTGGCCATTCATTGCCTATTTTTCAACTAAATTATGCGAGGGGTAGAATAATTGATGGGTGCAAGTTTTTGCATACTTGGAATGGGGAATATCATCGTGTTATTGACAATCTTCTTGCATGGCTTCCGTTGTTTCCTTGGGATATTTTCCCCTCTCATCGGAAAAAAACAGAATTCGAAGAAGCGGGATTTTGGGGAAATTAACTTTTCCGATAATAGAGAGAACGCAGTTTTAATATAATGGGTGAAAAGCTGTTGAAAAGAGGGGAGGAGTCATAAAAGTTTAACTCTTGAATGTGACTCGAATCTGCTTTAAATCTAAAGACATTTATTGGAAGTGACAAAACCATAAACTTATGAACGTACGTAATGAAGGGGGGAGGGCTCGGGCCTGCCTCTCCAAAATTTTCCAAATTTCTGGGCATTTCCTATTCAAATTATCAGGAAAAAATTACCATTGCCCCCTCCCCTTTAACTTAAAAATTCCTGCGTACAAATCTGAGTTGTCTCACTAATGGGCCGGCATAAGGCCACTTAATACTGCAAGGACTCAGTAGTAGTTGTAGCAACAGGGAGAAAATTTACCTCTCCCAGTCATGCTCCCCTGTCCGAAATAAATGCATGTGTCCTCGCCAGATATTAGAGGTCCATGCAAGAAATAAAAAGAGCATGCTGCTGCAATTGTAATTCAATTTTTTTCTATAGTAAAAACTATTGGTACAAACTGATGTTACCGTGAATGTCCCGAAATTCACCGGTAATGGTACAAAATACCTTTTTATAGCCCCCTCACTCAGGTTTTGTCGAGAAGTGAAGTTTAGTTAATACTAATGAAATAAAACAAAATATGATGAAAATATAATACTTCTATCAACAAAATTATGAAAACTACAACAATGAATTATGGAAGGGGGGGGGGGGGGCCGCCCCCCCTTCGTCGACATTAACCCGACTTAACCGACTTAACCCGACATTAACCCGAATGTCGACATTAACCCGACTTCGGACATTCACGGTAACAACTGTAATAAGTTTTCCAAGTTAAACATGAATTATTCAGACAATTTTGCTTATTGATCACTTGATAAAGATGACAGTAACTTGAAAGAATAATAACAAATTGCCGGCCATTTGTTTTGACCAATTTAGAATTTTACAAGATTGCGTGCAGAGACTACGAAAAGGGGTCCTCTGGCCCGTCCCTGTCCATGATTAAATACAATGCGACCGTTTCCATGTTTTCATATGCTTTATCCTACAATTCCACTTGATTTTTATATTTAGGCTCCCTGGAATGTCACCCTCTCCAAAATCCATCCATGCGAACAAGCCTGGTTGTATGAACAAATAATGTTTTTCAAACAAAGATAAATGGAACAGGATATTCAAATTATTACGCCGATTTTTACCAATTACTAAATCAAGAGGGATAAACCAAGGGATTGCCTACTTTCTACCACCAAATGTACACCTGTGTACGCCAACAAAATGTGCCGCACAATTCCGCCACTCGTGGCAGAATCCCCAAAACACTTGGCACGCGTCATCAAGTGTACGTGATTTGTGAAAGTCGGCAATACTTCGGGATAAATATGCACTATGAATTTAACTAAGAGCTAATTATTTTTATGTGGTTGTTTTTTGTTGTTTTTTTTTTTCATTGGAATACCTTTTGATTTTGGACGGCCGAATTTTTCATCTATTCGACCGCTAAATTTTCAACGTATATTTTAGTTTAACATATAGTCAACATAAATTGATATAAATATTCATTAGTCTAGTTTATCTAAAATATCTAATATCATTAAATATCAAATAAAAATATTCATAAGAGTAAATCTTATTTACAGAATCAAGACTATTTGACATTACACATAAAATGCAATAGGTCTTAAATTTCAACCCCACAGAGGCCTCACCTCCAAAGGCTTCAAAAATTATAAATCATATGCACAACGTAAAATATTGCTTCAAAATTGCTAAAAACAGTATTTGCAACGTCTTTCTAGAACAAGTCCTCAGCTCTACCCCCTCCCTACCCCTAAAAAAAAAAAAAAATGTAAGATGATGTTTCCGTGTAGACACATGCCAATGTTGGTTTTAACATTTGATGTGATGGTTGTCATAGCTAGGGGGCAACTTCTAAAAATTCTAAATCAATTCTTTCTAAATCTCCTTTCTTCTCCCATGCATAGATCCCTCTTTACATCCAGAAATTTCTTTCAGTATTTCCGTGACAGTTTTCTTTCAGTGCTAGACCAACTGACAAAAATACGTCAAGTAGTAATATTCTGATCAAAACAAAACTTTAATACAAATGACTTTAATTATTTGATTTTTCAGTTGAAAATCGTCTTTCCAAATATAATTCATTAAAATGTTTAAATTGAACGAAATTTAAAGCAATTTCAGTTAAGGATTTGCATTATGAAAACATATTTTGTCAAAGATCCAGATTGCTAAAGGCTTCGTGTTCGAACATCACGAACCAAATTCCGTCTGAGGTTTTCAAAGTATATTTCTATGCAATCCAAAAATGATGATTTCAATATTTTAAATATAGTTTTAAATTTAAAAACGCTACACCATGATGACATAACTGTAAAACAAAGGGCTGGTATTGTCAAGGGGTTACTGCCTATAAACCATCGTGTATATCAGGATGGCCACTACATCTGATTTTGTGAGCCATTTTGGAAATGAAGCGTAAGGTCACATACCGCATATAAAAAATATGGTACTGTTGTATTGGCTGGTACCCGCGCGATATACTGTATAGGGAAATGCTAAAGGAAACTAGTCAAACGGGTATCTGTCAATAGAGAATCGGATCGCAAACCGTGGTTTGTCATTGCGTTTACAATATTCAAACTATTGTTTTTTGCGGTTTAGGGGGAAAAAAGGTACCTAGGTCAGGTTACGTATATAATATATGCTATGCTTTACCCCCACCCCCTAATGTGCAAATATACAGTCCAAATTTGTTTCTAAACTATCATTAGCATTAACGAAACAAGACTTCTCGCGGGGTTACCAGCTAATACAACAATGCCAAAAATATATTGACGTTATTTAAAGTAAAAAATTGATTCACAGTTCTTCATGTATACATTCAGGACATTTGATTGAACCGAGTTAGTCATGAGCGTCAACTAAATCTCCTTGGGTTCGATATGGCCAAATACAGGTGTATAGAGTGTCAACCCTTAGACTGAGGAATCAAAATTTTTACTGGGGAAGAAGGGGGGGACACAGCAAATACATTTTCAGGCTACCACTATTCAAATCTTCAGGGAGGGAGTCCTTTGAACCAGAATTGGGGGGAATTCCTTTTCCTCTGAATTTACTACCCTATATGCATGTATTCACCAACAAGTATATTTTTTTTTATTCTGCTTTACAAAAAATAGATTCAAGATCACTTGGCCCAGGGATAAACCCTCTCCATTCATCACTTTTTGTATTACCTCAACCAAACCCGACACAAATCGAAAAAAAATGGTTCTGTCAATAGGATTTTTTAAGATCCCCCTTCATTGATGAAATTGATCGAACATAAGAGTTTCTCCGTCATAAACCATTGGCTGATTACAGCACAAAGCCTTACCCCATGTTAGGAGGGTCGATTTTGAAAAGGCAATTTATTTAATTAGCTCTTAAAACACACTGCTCAAGGTATAATTTCCTAGCTTGGGGTATCTGGCCAGAACAAAAAAAAAAGGAGTCACTTCGGAAAGATAGAATTTGCATTATCTGCACCGCTTTCCATCATAAATGATGGAAAGCGGTGCAAAGATTTAGATCTAAATGATCTAAATAAATGAAAAGGAGCATAAAATACAAAAAAGACAAAAAAAATTTTAAAATAAGGTATATAGGTCTAATAAGAAAAGTAATAGGCACTTTTACCTAGAATTAGTGATAACAATTCTCAATCAATGCTTCAACTCTGTGTACTTATATAGGTAGTATATTTGCACCCAGGAACATCCTCTGAAGAATTCCCTCCCCCAAATAAAACCTGTGCAGCTAGTGTCGGCAAGTAAATCGTAAAAGACTATAATTTAGTTTTAAAAGTATTATACAGAATATATACAGGCATAGTTGAAAGGAAAGAATTTATACAATTAGAAAAGCTGGAATATGTACAAAGCGGGTGAGCATAAAATGACCACACATATAAGCCTTTTATTTTTGTAAATATAGGCCTACACCGAACCTAACACACAAATTGTCAAAAAACCGAAATCCCCGCTTCCCCAAGATAAGCAGGAAAACTGAAAAATTGGACTTAAAGTACACATTTGAGGGTCCAATGTCCCTAGGGCTATTTTCTGAAACCCTAATTAGGGTTAGTCTACTAGGTAGAATTAAAATGAAAAAAAAAAACAATTTTTCTCAAGTTAGCTTTACATTTGGAATCATTTAAGTTTATATATTTGAAATCAGCAAAAAAAAAAAAAAAAAAAAATCCTTTTGACGTATTCATTTACACTAAATTGATTTTTTGGAGTTTTCATTACTGTTAGCCCGAGTCGCTCCTTGCTTACAGTTTGTTATCACAAAATGTTTGAAAACCGTATCACAAAATATTAGGTCAATTTCAGCTGAAACTTTATACACAAATTAATATGTTACTAAGCTAGGTGATTCGAAACGATACCATAACAAATTACATTGCACCGTTAGAATTGGCGCTGAGAAAGTAAGTCTCAAAACTGCGTATTTTGTGCTTGTTGTGTCTCGACCTTCTAAAATAATGGCAACTCTCTTTGTATGCTGATCCTTGTCATATATTTCAAATAAGATAATATTTACTACACGGAGAAAGTAAACTGAAGTTTTTTTTGTAACTGCTTTTACCCGACCTACACATAATTTATTTTAGATAATATACTTAATAATCATAGTCAAATCCATTTTTAAAAATTGAAATTGTCACTCATAGAAACGACAATTTTATAGCCAGTAATAGAAACGGTACTTGTCAATTAAACGAAGCATACTCAAGAATTACGCTTAGGTTAGATCTCAGATAACCAGTTTTATAGCCACAAAGACAAATGACCGGTGACAAAATGCATTGGACGTACATAATTTGGGCTATATATTTGCACATAAGGGGGTGCGGGTTAGGTTAGGGGCACTGTCCAAATACTTATCCCCCCACCCCAAATGTGCAAATATATAGCCCAAATTATATTATTAAATAAACTAAAGGTTAGGACTAATATTTCATTGGGACTAACCTGAGTGTGTTTCGTTAATTAACAACTACCATAAAACACCATTCCACCTAACTATTTACCAGCCTCTTCAATGCTGATGTTACCGTGAAAGTCCGAAAATGGTGAACGGTGAATGCCCGAAATACTTTCTTTTTCTTGGATTTAGTCAGCATTGCTAGTCAACTGTTTCAGTTTAATGCAAGGTTCGATGATGCCAGGTTAGATTAGGTTAGCTTATGTTTTTAACCCATTCTGGTCTGATATTTATAACCAAATTTAACCTAATCTAACCTAACTTCAATTTATGCCATCATAGCTTGCATAAGACTGAAAAAGCTGACTCGCAAAACAAATTGAATCCAAGGAAAGAGAATGGAATTTCAGACATTCGCCGGTGAATGTCGACATTAACCAGATTTCGGACATTCACGGTAACACAAGACATGTATACCCCAAAATAGCCAATAGCCTGGGATAGCCAAAACATGATTTTACAATTCCACCATAATTTTTAACATAATTAATCAATTTTATTGTTTCACCCCCCCCCCCCAATATTGCGCAAAGACCCACACTCTTCATCATCCTACAAATGAAAATAATGATTAAAACGGAAAAACAAGGAGAGAAGGTGCACGACACGGTTAATATCTTTAGTCAGATACAAATATTATTTACGTGTGTATTCTTGCCCAGGGGTCACACAGTCTTCACCACTTGGTTTATATCGCGAAGCACCACTAATTCGGTCATTCGTGGCACACTTCCCTCACACCGAATCTCTTCCCACCACACATGGTAAACACCGTACCACGCGTGGCGTGTCCTACCAAGTGTAAACTGTTTTCAATGAGAGCGACTCCTCGATTCCCGCCATATAAAATATTTACAAACTGACAAATTGAATTTCTCAGCTTAGGAACTAAGCACTACAAGGGGCATGGTATTTTTGAACTTCTTAAAATAGGGATATTAAGACTCCATTAAGATCTCAAATAGATGACAGAAATAAATTCTTAGAACTGGACAGCGTCCGAGGTCTCCCTGGGACTGGCTCGTTCTTTGGATTCCAAACTGTAGGAGGTCTAGCCAGGTAATTCTAGGAGACTTTCCAAGATAATATCTGTATCGAGAACGAAGTTTCTACTTAAATATAAGGTGCCTGATGTTAGGACATCATTGCATCAGCCATGGAGAAGCACTAAAAGTCTTCCTGAAGCAAAAAAGGGAGGAACGCAGATTTTGATTTTGACCCATAAATCAATGAAAGAAAGCAAACAAGATCGAGTCAAAAGTCAAAATTTATTTATATTGTTTTATGGCGGATTTTTTTAATAGTGATGACATTGAGCAATTTGTTCTGCTTATCAGGCGAGGTAAAGATAAGAGTATTAATAAATGTTTATATAGAAATAGCGTTTAGTGTTCTCTTTTAGAGAAGAAATCAGCCAGAAAAGTGTTTTGGGAGTTTTTTTTTTAATGTTGGAGCATTATAAATCAAACAGTCAGATTTTCAACCGTAAAATAACATGTTTCAAATGATAATCTTCCAAGGACTAAGTTTTAACAATAAATATTAAAGTATCCCACTTTCTATGTTTTTAAATTATTAGTTTATGTTAAAAAGATTAGGAATAGGATTTATTTTTGCAGAGGCTGTTCTAAAAGAAGAGCAAAAATAAATGCACACTGCAAAGTACCTCTCTGTTTATCCTTGTCGCCCTTGCTAAGCCACTGCGAGCCTCCTAAAATAACTTCAGTGGAAGACCCGAAATTTACTTTATCGAGTTTTCGACCTCCATCAAAACCCTCCCCCATCACTACTAAGGGACCTGTGTGCACCTGATTTGAATAGAAGAAAGGCATTTCAAGGGATAAATAAATTATAATTGATTAAAATTTAACGGTACAGGGCTGTATGACGTGCCAAAAATTGTACTTTAAATGAGATTAAATAAAAACAGAGATATAGCGATCCTGAAAACGTCATCAATCGATACAGCAGGAGGAATAATCGGTACTTGTGCATTTTATGGTACCCATGAAAGGAGTCAAGTTTGGTTAATGCTAATGAAATATAATAAAATAGAATGAATTAGAAACCAATTTGGCATATATATTTGCACATTAGGGGGATGGGGGTAAAGCATAGCGTATATTAAATACATATTCTAATCTAACCTAGGTAACTTCCCCCCTAAACCCTAAAAAACAACAGTTTAAATATTGTAAACGCAACGAAGACCACACTTAGCATTCGATTTCTCTATTGCAAATACCCGTTTGACGGGTATCCATTAGTAGTTCCTTGTACAATATATAGCGGTGGATACCATAAAGTGCACAAGAACCGAATAATCATATATTGTATATTCTGCTGAAAACCCTATTTTGCCTATATTTGATCCAGGGAATGCGAATGATTTCGATAGGCTGCCCAATGCCTAAAATATTCGCATGAGAAACATAGAACCTACATCGCGAAATCGAGCCAACCCCAAATACACACACATAAATCTTGGATGGGAATTTAGATTTCAATCACTGGAAGTTAGGTACGATGATTATAAAATGTCTTCCTAGGGTCCATAATTCCCCCCTCCCCCAATACTTTGTCAGAAGGAAGATCTGTTGGATCAGTCTTTGTCGACAAAAAACTGTTGTCAAAGCAAAAAAAAGCCCATAAGTCAGCTTTCACGGTCCTCCTCACAGTTGAATACGAAAATAACAATAAAACACTTAACATTCAATTGAAGTTGAGAATTCAGAAATTGCTCATAGACCGAATGACCCCCGCCAGGCTAAGATTTCAGAAGCCTGGGTAGATTTAGTAGGCTATAAAAATGCAGATTTTCTTCTAATATCGACTACCAGATTTGAATCAGCCGATGACATTCGACCCCGAAAATGAGATTGCAGATTCTTTGATCCGCAGCAGCTGGACTGCTGTAGACGTTTTACCAGAGGATGTAACCTGAATCTTAACAAAGAAACCGACTTTATTTATTCGTCCAGAAGAATCACTTTTATAATGGACCTCTATTACGGAGTTTTTCTTCTCTGCTACACGATTTTTTATTAATGAAATTTCGGAATTTTAATGGATAGGATTACGTCAGTTAAAATAAATGGCTAACTACATGTTTCTCTCGGGTACAGCTTGAATGCATTGGACCTAAAAGAGTCGGGTTGATGATCATCAAAAGTTTTGGTGCTACTTTTGCTCCAGAGCAACAAACTTGGCAACAACTGGTCGCCACAGAAGCAGCTCACTGTGGCATTAAAAAAACAACAACAATGAACTAAAAAAAAACCCAATTTCCATCAACCAGATTCTTGGAAAAATATCGTTTATATCGTAATGAAGCTCTTTCACACAGTGAATAAAGGGAAAAAACTTCTGAATTTGGCACGAGGCGTATATGTGTGTATTTCACAAGGGATTTCAACAGAGACGATATGAAATTCACAAAAAATGTAATCTCAAGCTCCATTTTATGTTTAATGAGCACATTTTTGAAGCCAAACAAAATGTTCTTCTCCATTCTCACATGAATCATCTTGGTATTTCTAAGAATTCTTATTATATTAGGATAATAGCGTAATCAATGCTCAAAATTCAATCAGCCGTAGCTATATTTTTTATTCAAAACATATCTATAATTTCCAGAAAAACTGCAACACTGGCTATCCAGTTTTCAATAAGGCATCTTATTAAGCGAACAGTAATCATATATCCATATTTATTTATTTATCCGTAAATCTTTTTTTCGAAAACAGCACTATGCTCTTTTCTGAAATTTGGCATACTACCATTTTCCGATGCGAAAGAACAATTTAGAAAGGTTACGAGTTTGGGCGAATTCGTTTAGAGCTTTAATTTTGAAAAAAAAAAACATATTTCGTATGAATGACATCACAAACATTTGAATAGTTATGATAAACTTTGTTGAAGACGAGGGAGTATCTGCACCAAATATTTCAAAAACACATTACAATTTAATTTGATCCTCAATAGCATAGAACATTCTGTCGATATAAATATGCAGAACGGTTTGCCAAATAAAATAAAATAATTTAAAGTTTTTTTTTGTGAAACAGAGTATTGACCGAGTGAAGGTCTGTACCCTGTTACATAGGAATAAAGGATTAAAAGTTATATTTCGTTGTTCCTTAATACTTCTCCAGTAAAAAGGAAGAGTTAACTGAGTTTGGGGAAGGGATACGCCCCTGCACAACCCTTGATTGACGTTAATGTTTCTATGTGCTTGCCTGCTGAAGCATTATTTCGACATCTTCTTTTTCTTCTTTCCTTACAAGTCTTGCAATAAGACAAACAAATTGAATAAATCGCTTTGAATCATTGTCTTGTAAGTTCATCTTTATCCTACAGACGAGCGAAGCGTCAATTGGGGGAAGGATTGAATGTCTCAATTGCTCCTCCTTGATTTTCACCCCTGCAGATGAGTATAATAATCTCCACGTTTGAAAAATAACGGTCTATGATCGGAGACTACTATTCCATTTTTGGGGGGAGGGAGGAAAAATTCTCAAAAGAGTGCATGTAGGAAAGACAAATTTATCCCCCAGTCGGCACATTTTTTTTTTGTTACCCTTAAAAAGTTCTCAGGCCACCCTGTCTAGACATGATAACAAAAAGCAAGAAATGGCGGGGAAAGAGAAAAGTCAGTCAGTGAAGTAAAATAATGGGGGAAAAACGACATTTCGGTAAAAACCTCCATTTAAGTGTCATCAGTTCAAAAGGTATATTCTAAAAATGAAAAACGAACTTTGATAAGAAAGTAGCAAATATCTGATAACAAAAACCAGAAAATCCAAAACTTAAAACCAATAGCGGCAAATATATATATACATAATATGTATGGTAGTGTTCTAAAATGTGGGAATATCGCGAGAATGCGACTCGAGAAAAGCAAGGCTCAGATAGCCATTGCCCGGTAATTGCCTATCTGACACTGTATAAAAAGAGGCTTATCACTCCGGCAAGGCCGTACCCAGGATTTTTTTTCGGAGGGGGTTTTACTTAGATTTTTTTATCGGGGAAGGGGGGTGTACACGAAAAAAAACTCTAAAACATACAAAATTTGTTTATATCCATTTTTATTACGCTTTTACGAGTCAAAAAAACATTTCGGGAGGGGTTCAAACCCTTCCTAACCTCTCCTCTGGGTACAGTCTTGCACTCCGAGAACTATATTTAAACTTTAGTTTTTTGGGGTTTAGGGGGAAACAGTACCTAGGTTAGGTTACGTATTTAATATATGCTATGCTTTACCCCCACCTCCCTAATGTGCAAATATATAGCCGAAACTTGTTTCTAAACTATTATATTTTTATCCTATTTTGTTTTATTTCATTAGCATTAACCAAACTTCACTTCTCGCTGTATTTTGAAGCAAATACCGTCCCAAATGATTCCCCGTGTCATGATGATCACCAAACAGATATGACCCTCAAGGGATGCTTCTCAACTCAGGCAGACATTTGCATATATTCTTTGTAAAATTAAAATTATTTTGGCATCGTTCTTTTTTCGAAATAATTCTGGCAAGTGTTATAAACACTTTTGTTTCAAATCTGAACGAGGAAAAAAAAAAAATTAGGCGTTGCCAGCTGAAATTATCGTGAAAGTTTGATTGTCATGATTTTTATAAAATAGGAGCAGATTTCTACTTCTGAATAGATGGGCGATAATTACTAACTTAATGTGTTCAAAGCCAAGTTAAGCATTTGCCGTAAGGTACTGTAGGATCAAACGGCACATTGCTATAGAGACGACCAAGGATGTAAAGGATACAGATAACAAGTCCATGTTTGATCAAGCACACAATTTGTTTAATCAAATAATTTGCATACAGAACTATCTAGTGCCACAACAAGGGAATAACCCAAGATATCTACAAGGAGGTCCCCCGTATGAGTGGCAAAAAACAGCAAGTCTTACGATGCCCTAGCATCCGGAGAGCCGAGACTTTCGAGAGAAAGGAAGGAGATTCAATCCAAGAATATCTCAGATGACAAGCACAATTAGTTCGTTGCTACGACTTTCTTCCAGAAAAGTGTTGTTAATGGTTGCTTATAACAAACTCCCGTTTCGATGTAAGACGGAGTCTTCTTTCGGAACTGAAAAATGTGCTGATATTGGCCGAGTGGAATCGTTCCTGGTCGAGTCTTGGTCTACCAAGAGTCTTGGTCCAAGACTGATTTTGAGTGCGTACCCAGTTTCACATATTTTTTCTTTGGGGCTACATCAAGGATTATTAGTCTCCGCAGGGAGTTTGAAGACCATTGTTAGACTCGATGACGCCATGGAGAGAACTAAAGCTATTCCTCGTTCGTGACCAACTTTTGGCTATGTATCAAGATAATGACCGGGCTAAAGCAGGGTTGTCTTGAACATATGCTCTAGAATGAAGAAGAAAAGTACTAAGATTCATAAATTTTACTATTAAAATCTAGCATAAACAAGTATACTCGACTTCCCAAAATTTAAATGTTTCACTTGAATCTTTCTGCAATTTGAAGTTTTTCCCCAGTCTCTTGAAAACATTGATCATATTGGAAAAAATCAATAGATTCTAGTCCTCTTTATAGTTCGAATTTATAGCAATGGCATCATGTTCACTGACATTTCTATAACTTGAAGTCGAAGCTTCTCCATTTTTAAGTTGGTATTTGTTTAATGCACAGATCTGTCTTGTTTATGCGAATGATATGTGAATTCGCAGTCTTATTTCAAATTTCAAAGTGCTACACATTTTGTCTGATTTGTGTTTTTAGAAACTTTAAATACCAAAATGTTGTCCTCTGGGAAAGAAATGTGTTTTTCTCAAAGTGTGTCCTTCGGAAAAGAAGCCTAGGATTTGAGCTTTAGAGAGTGGAAAATCAAAATCAGATGGCACCAAGCAGTTCGGCTTCCTACCATCGACATTGTTGATGATCCCGAAAACGAAGGTCCCATCACCGAAAGACCCTTAAGTGCCAGTAGAAAAAAAAGGGTAAAGGTGAATTTTCCTGTCTTAAGGAGTGCTTGCTTAAGTGCAAAGGACAAAGCGTTTTGGGGAGTAGTTTTATGTTGAAGGAAAAGGCCAACTTTTTACCGCTTAGTGAGAGCCTCTCACCACTATCGAACACTTTTTGGACAAGACTAGATGGAAGTACCTAGCTTAAAAGAAAACAACTGACCTTTCTTCCAAAATGAACGATTGTGAATGTTTTGCGAGTTTGCCATATAGGGTATGAACCTGAATCAATTTGCTAATTTCAACTAATCAAATGATTTATAAGTTTAAGTATCGTTCGTAAGTTTCAAATCAGGCACCGATCCAGCCAAGTATAATTTTTACAGAAAAATAAATCATGCGCGACATGGGCTAGTTGATCTTGTATGCAACAGGACAGTTAGCCCGAAGGGCTAGTCCTGTGACCTCTGTGGATTTACAAAGGTACACCAGCCCCCCCCCTCCCCGCAGTGGATGCACGAGCTAATTTCAAACTAAATACCCAAGTGCTCAATATTATTAAACAATGTTCGAGGTCATAGCCACCGCCCCCCCCTACGTGAAATAACAAATGCCCCTCTGGTTGTTAATGCTTTCGGTATTATTCATGTATTTGACAATTTTTCGAACTTGTCCCTCCTCCCAATACTAATGATGATATTCTGAATGTGTTTCAGAACATTTCAATTCTTTTTTAAGATAAATCAATTTATATGTTCAAGGTCAGAGGAAGACCCCCATTCTTATGTTTACAAAATTCTTTGGATATTTCTCGAGCAAAATGAATATTCTGAATTGACACAATCTGTTCCAGGAACACTACGGGATTGATGGTTTGTTTACTGTTTATCAAAAGGCTGTTCTCATGGCAACCTAGTCATTCATGAAAATTGGAAGTGGTTGTAATGAGTTAACAGTACATCTATTTTCTTCAAGACCATTATGATGTATTGAATGAAAACACCTTTTAAATCGATCCAAAATATTTGAGTTGTTACACCTAAAGAACGTAACCAATTGGACCATTTTTTTTTAAACAAAAAGAAATTAATGTTGCTTATGTCACGATTAGGTCCCGTCGGTGAACTTACTCCCTAAACTAAAACACTTACGGCGATTTTTCCTTAAAGAGCAGAAACATTTATAACAACAATTGACGTACTATTCTACAAATTTATTCTTAACTATAGACTCTTGACAGAATTGTATCCATAATTTTTTTTTCAGGAGGGGACGGGGGTAAAAAAAAACACCAACAAAAGGCGAAGCGTAGGTGTACGAAAAAGAATTACGGGTGAATCATACAAATTCGAAATTTCAGGTAGGAACATCATTACTAAGGTCCCCCCCCCCATCATGCGTGTATTCTGGAGAGGCGTGACACCCTCTTCCAAAAATTTAATGATCACATTATTTCCACACAGAGAATTTGTCTCTTTCAACACGCATATTTTAGACTCAGGCATTCACTCTTTTGGCGCTTTATTGTTTTTCCTTAATAGTATTGCTGGGGGGAGGATAGTGTTTGGACATACCTCAAGAGATTTCTCTACCCCCTTTTGTTAGGTGGTAAAAGGGCTCTTGTAGCCACCATCTTTGGTAGAGGATAATTACCGCCATTCAGCGAAACCAGCTTAATCAAATATCTGTTATTCGAGAAGTAGAATGTAAAAAGGGTTATGTAAATAATATAAGACAAATACCATAAAATATTTAATTTTGTAATTTTTCAACTTGATTACCACCACTGTAAGAACTTCTAATGTTGACAATTGGTTGTCTTCAAAAGCAATACTGCTGACTGCGTCTAGACCTACCTTTGGTTTACATTAAGTGACCTTGATATTTTATTATATCAGAGAAATAATACAGCTTTGAATAAGCTTTATGAATTTAGGCACACACCCCTCCAAATATGAAGTCTTATACTATCTCGCCATCTACAGCACATCAACAGCAATTTAAGAAATATTAAAGAAGTATTTATTGTGAGGGGAGGATGAGCAACCACACTTTGAGCGGTGTTTAGTTAATTAGTTGAATTTATGGATATTGATCGTTGCAGTCGTTCGTCCTCAGATCTTTGTTTCTTCTTAGACAACTACTTGTTAAATGATTATATGGTGTATTGTTTATTTAATAAAGTTTTTAATAAAGTTTAATTCAGTTCAAATTCAATTCAATTCTCCCATAGTTTCTTTAAATGTCGGCTTTATTCATCAATTTTTAGTTATTTTTCAAATCCCCCCCCCCCTTTAGCGAAAAAAAACCCACGAGAACACACTTTTTGGTTCAAGAGGAACGACGTAGTAGGAAATCCGATCCTTTTCGCAAATCATTACAGATTGCATTTCCAGGCAAATATACGTGAACTTAGCTAGACAACGATATCTAAGGTCCCCGTCTACTCTGTGTAGGCATGGTTCAAATTCATAAAACTTGTGTGTTTAATATAGCTTTTTAAAATTCTTTAAGGCTGGTTCTATGAAAATCATTATGCAAACATGGAAATAAAAAGAAAGCGAGCTAATTTTTCAGAACAGAGAACAGGTAAACCAAAAATATTCCAAGAATTTGAACTTTCAAAATTTTTGAAGTTCTTTTAAAGAATCTGACCGATTTCTTTCGTCGTTTGTATGACGGAAAGTATGTGTTAACAGGCAGTTAGGGACATTTTCAAGAGGGAATTTCACCTTCCACATACAGGCATGTTGCTAGAATAATAATTTAATTACTTGAAAATATTTATCACTAAACTATGTCTTCAAGAGGTTTATAGATAATTCCCTCGGGGGTGGCGGCTTCGGTTGCTACAAAAGTTGAGTAATATTAAGGTGCAGATCTGACTTACAACGCCTTAAAGCAAAACGAGTTCAAATAACCTTGTTTACAAATTCTTCGGCTTTCCTGTTGAGCAATTTCTCACACTCTTTATTAAACTTGAAAAATAGAATAGCAACGGACCAGAAGTGAAGGCTGTCTTCCCATTTAAGTTTCAAAAATTGGCATATTGTACATAAACAAAATATGAGAAAAGCTAAATAATTTCAAGATTTTAGAAGGGGGGGGATCTAGTCCCAATAGACACTACAAATATCCAGCGTTAAAAGAAAATAGCCGGTATAATAGCCAGTAACTTAGCGTGCATCCCCAACCTTATGTGCATCCCCTATTTTATGTCGAATTCCCAGCTCTTTTAGTGTTTCAACTATAGAGTTAAGCATACTATCTACGGTTACCTTTACCAATCTTGATTGGTAAAGTTATTAGACGTCCCATTTTGAATAAACCTAATCTTAAACTGATCAAGGCCGTATCCAGAGGGGGGGTTACCCGGTTTGAACCCCCCCCCCCGAAATTTTTGACCGACTCGAAAATAAGTCGAAAATTAGTAAAACCTAGGTAAAAATAAGTAAAATTAGTCGAAAACTGAGTTAAAAATTAGTAAACCCCCCCCCCCCAAAAAAAAGTCAAAAATTAGTAAACCCCCCTGAACAAAAATCCTGGATACGGCCCTGAAACTGATATCTCTCCTTTTAATCTATGCTCTTCCAAAAATGAATTTAGAATCGTGCCAGCCTTTCATTTTGCACTCGAGCATACATTTCATAACTGAAAACGCTCGAACAAGTGTTTTCGTGGGGGGGAACTTTAAAATCAGTATCTAAAAATTACTATTTTGCATGAAATGTGTTAGGAAATGGGAGGGCTGAAAAACTTTTACACCTAGCGGGGTCCTATCCAGAATTTGGTTTCGGGTAGAGGGGTTACCAAAACAGAAATGCTAAGTCGGAAAATATTCTTTAGGGGAAATAGTATTTTTACCTGCCTTTTTACGACCAATTTACGACAGGCGGAAGGGAGGCGATAAACCCGCTACCCCTTGAATACACTCTTCACAACTAGGCTAATTGAAAAATGTGCTTAGTGATTAGCTCCAAACGCCATAAACATCCATAACTCGGTCTGAAAGCGTACCCAGTCAAGTAGGCCTACTTGTAATTTCTTGTATTTTTCAATGTTATAAGCCTGTTTATTGCGTTTTTTTCGATTTTGTGCCCTCTGCAAAATATATTCGGGTACATTTGTATTTTTTTTATCTAAAAAGTAAAGCAAAACAGGTGACCGGACCAGTTTAATAAGCTGACAGAATTTGTCGGAAAAAAAAAACGCTGTTACTTATGGAGCTCGTGCAATTTATACGAAATTAGAGCAAATCCCACGAAATAATTAATAATTTCCCTAGTTGTGAAACGTTAGAACAACACGAAAACGTTATAATTATATTTGGAATGCAATTTTGATGGGTCTGGATGCCATTTGCATTGAATTGAATTTTATTTCAAAAATAAATACAACAATAAAAATATCACATCTCATAAGCTCCAGAAGCTTGCCCTTGTGAGGAACTTTAGGAACACAGAACGGGAAAAGGGTATAAATTAATTATACTACAGAAAAATCCAGTCTTCATTATTTTTTGTACATATTCATGCATCAGTTACAAGTGAATCGGGTTTCCGGTTATTTTTATTCGTCAGCCTAGAATACAAAGAAGAACCCCCTATTAAACCTCATGGGGGACCTGTCGTTCATTCAGAGTTTACCTCAGGTGTTTCTTAGTCCCCCAATTCTACTACATTTTCCATCATGAACTGTCAAGATTAAAAACAATTCATTGAGAATATCAAACTAATCACACCTCATCTCCCAGGCACAACGAGAGGAATTAGGAGGCAGAATTCAAATTTAAAAAAATGTGTCTAAAACGAAACCCACAAGATTTTGATTTTTCAATTAATAAAATAAAATCCCGATATATGGACGCCACGTTTCAATATGACTGATCTCCCAGGGTAAAAAAAATGCTCTAGTACCCTCGCTAGTGTTTCCTAAAGCATGGCATGCGTACCCCAAGGGTACAAAGAGTTTGATAGGGGTACGCATTGCACTGCAGTTTGGTGTGGATGTATACTGTGCAAGGAACAAGCTACTGGTACTGGGCGTCGTTGCATATCAAACAGTTCGTGGTAACGAACTGTAAGTAAGGAGCGACCCGGCTCAATGGTAACCGAAACTCTAAAAAACGGGATTTTGATACCAATAGATACATCAAAAGAATCAGATTTTAATTCTGATTTCAAATATATAAGTTTCATTAAGTTTAAGCTTACCCATCAAAAGTTAGGTGCCTGAGAAAATTTGGCTGATTTTCGAAAAAAGGGGGAAAGACCCCCTAAAAGTTATAGAACCTTAATGAAAATCACACCATCATATTCAGCGTATCAGAGAACCCTGCTGTAGAGGTTTCAAGCACCTATCTAAAAAAATGTGTAACTTTCCATTTTTTGCAATAATAAATATCACGTATGCTTGTTTTTTTTTTTTTTTTTTTTTTTTTTTACCAGGGGTGTTGTTATTGACCCCAGGGTCCTATAAAATAGTTGGCGGGCTCAATGGAACGGAAAATAAAATTTAAATTGACCATTTTAATTGAACAAAAAAAATTGAGGGCAACTAGGCCCCCTCCCACGCTCATTTTTTCCCAAAGTCACCCGATCAAAATTTTGAGATAGCCATTTTGTTCAGTATGGTCGAAAATATGATAAAAATGTCTTTTAGAATGACTTGATCCCCCAAAGTCCCCAGGGGGAGGGCTGAAAGTTATGAACTTACTCAATGTTAACATAAAGTATTGGTTATTGTGAAGTATACAGACTTTTTCAGAGGAGATATTTTCTGGTAGGTGGGGGAAGGAGAGGGTCGGGGACTATATGGAAGGATCTTTCCATGAAGGAAGTTTTCATGGGGGAAGGGACATTGCTATGAAGGGGGCGCCGGATTTCCCAGCATTATTAAAGAAAAAGATCAGGAATTAAATAAAAAAAAACAAGTTTTTCAACTGATCAACTGATTGTGATTAAGAGGTAATTTTTAAAGAACTGGAAAAAAAATTCGAACTATAGTTTAAAGAGCAGGGTATTGACTAGGGGGCGAACCCCCTAATATACGTGTTAAAATTTTATGAATATAGAAGTTCGTTACGTAAGTTAATTCTAAGTTACGTATATTTATTACTAATAAAAACGTTCGTAAATAAAATTAAACAAGTTTCGAGAAAGCCATTTAACCAAATATAAAATGCAAATTTTGTTTTAATTATTCATGTACGGTGAGCCAAAATCAAAACCTGCATTAATTCAAAAACGTTCAAAAATTAAATAAAAAAAACAAGTTTTTTAAACTGAAAGTAAGGAGCGACATTAAAACTTAAAACGAACAGAAATTATTCCGTATATGAAGGGGGCTGTCCCCTCCTCAACGCCTCGCTCTTTACGCTAAAGTTTGACTTTCTCACAACTCTATTTTTCTAAACAATAAAAAAACTTTAGCGTAAAGAGCGAGGCGTTGAGGAGGGGACAGCCCCCTTCATATACGGAATAATTTATGTTCGTTTTAAGTTTTAATGTCGCTCCTTACTTTCAGTTTAAAAAACTTGTTTTTTTTATTTAATCGACCAAAGAACCATAACGATTCATCATCTCGGCACAAATAATTTCATCTTTCTTATTGGTTCAAATAAATATTATTCATAATATGACTTATTTGCGCTTTATTTTTTTTTAACCAATTGGTGAATATACAAAAAGAAAATATATCTTTATAGTTATTGCAATAAATTTATTTTTCACAAAAGGCACTAAGGGTCACAAAAATTATAGAAAAGAGCACATATGTCAAAAGTTTGAGAAACACTACCCCAAGCAGTTGAGGTCGTGTTCACGATCATATACTAATAGTGTCGGGCTATCTTAGAATCAGGTCTAAACTGAGAGCCCCTAAATCAGAACTACTCACGATAAATTTCATGAGCAATCCAAACAAAAATCTTATGATGGAAATGTTCCTCCCAGAATATAGTTAGTAATGAACATAAAAACAATTCAAAGAAAAATAGATTATGATATACTTTTAACGCCCATGTTTATATATTTGTTTCGGTCACATAAGTCGTCTCCAAACACCAGAAGTATTTTAATGATACTTTTAAATGCAAATGACAGCACGTTTCAGACCTTTTTATTACCTTTACAAAATCCGCATTATAAATTAGTTGCTGTCTGCAAACTGTTCTAGACATAGCCTACAATAAAATATTTAATAAGGAATTGAAAGTACCTCTTTTCAATTGGCAAAAAAGAAAAAAGAGCTGAATATAAGCCAGCTCAACCATATTGCGAAAAGACGCAATGGAATGCAAAAGTCCAGTCACACTAGTCACAGTTACGTACTTGGTCAAAAAATGCAAGAAAAACAATTTAATTCTTAATCAATGGAAACTGGCTGCAGTTCAGATGGGCATGGTTTCCTGTTATGCTCAACCGAGTATAGGATAAACGCGACATGCAAAGGTCTTCAGACTTGAGACGCCCGGGTCAATTTTAGTAAGAAATAAAATGAGAACAGGACAGGTGGACCCAAATCATATGCGGAGGATTCAAAACTTTAGCAGAGGATCGGATCAGTACCTGCAGACAAAAAGGGGTGCTTAAAAGCGAGTTTTCTCTGAACATCATACTGAAGGACTACCCCTTCACGGAAAACCATCGATATCAACCAGAAGACTCAAATAAGGTTCTACATGTGATAAGATTCCTTTTTTTTCGGTGCAAGGTTAATAGCTCCACAAAAATAACATTTTCAGGTCCCTCGGAAGGGGGTGGGGCCCTTCAAACCGATGCATCTTTACCCCAAAATCTCAAGACCATTACGATTATTCCTTTAACTCTTATATGCTCGATACAATTCGCACATTTTGTTTTCTTGGTGCCTTTTCCCCTGACAAAAAGCGCTACATCTACATTTAAGAGAACTTCCACAAGCTTATTTCGAAATTTTTACAACCCAATAGAATTGCCAAGCCCTTTTATTTATCACCAAGTCTTTGTGATTTACTTTTTTCCTTAGTTAAATTTCAAAAAAAAGGCACTGCGCCATCAATTGGACTTCTTGCCAAATTTATAATTTTCACTGTGGTTGAAAATACTCTTCTTTTGGGTTGATTAAAAAAAAACAAGTTTCTTTAACTGAAAGTAAAGAGCGACATTAAATTAAAAACGAACAGAAATTATTCCGTATATGCAAGGGGTTGTCTCCTCCTCAACGCCCCGCTCTTTACGCTAAAGTTTTTTGTTCTTGTTTTAAAAAGTAGAGTAGTGAAAAAGAGTTAAACTTTACCGTAAAGAGCGAGGTGTCGAGGAGGGGACAGCCCCTTTCATGAACGGAATAATTTCTGTTCGTTTTAAGCTTTAATCTCACTCCTTACTTTCAGTTAAAAAAAACTTGTTCTTTTTTATTGTTTCTGAACGTTTTTGAATTAATACAGGTTTTGAATTTGGCTCCCCGTGCATAATTAATTAAAACGAAATTTGCATATTAATTTTACCTTTTTTGGCTAAATGGCTTTCTTTGAGAAAAAGGGCGGGGGACAAGGCCTAGTTGCCCTCCAATTTTTTGGGTTACTTAAAATGGGCACTAGAAACTTTAATTTTATTTACAAACGTTTTTATTAGTAAAAAACATATACGTAACTTACGAATTAACTTACGTCACGAACTTCTATATTCGTATATTTGTATTACGTACATGAGGGGGTTTCACCCCTCGTCAAAACCTCGCTCTTTACGCTTAAGTTCAAATTTTGTTCCAATTCTTTAAGAATGACCCCTGAATAACAAAGGGTTTAATCACAGGCAGCACCCTAGCGCTGCCTAAGTAAAGAACGATGTGGGCACAATGTGTTTTTTTTTTGCTCCATACCCGAGCACTTCGTATCGAAACAGTTGTCGTAGAAACTTCGAAAAGGACTCATTCGATTGGAGAGCAACTAGCCCCCCCCCCACGTCCATCATTCCCCCAAACATCCAATCAAAATTTTGAGATAGCCATTTTGTTCAGCGTAGTTGATTTCCAGACAGAAAATATATTTTTGAGCAGGAGACTCACCCACAACCCTTGGGGCAAGGGTTTTAAGTTATGCCCTGAGGGCATATAATAACGATGTTGGCACAATGTACTATTTATTATTATTTCCTTTAGAGCAGGGCACTCCATATGGAAGGGGTCGTCGTAGAAACTTGAAAAGGGGCTCAATCGATTGGAAATTACGACTTCTAGTGCCTTTTTAATATTCAGAAATGATTGGAGGGCAATTAGCCCCCCCCCCCCCACGCCCATAATCCCCCCAAACACATCCAATCAAAATTTTGAGATAGCCATTTTGTTCAGCGTACAGGCTCATTCGATTGGAAATTCAAAGGGCTAGTACCCTTTTTAATAGTCGAAAGTAATTGGAGGGCAACTAGCCCCCCACATCCATCATTCCCCCAAACACATCCAATCAAAATTTTGAGATAGCCATTTTGTTCAGCGTAGTTGATTTCCAGATAGAAAATATGTTTTTGAGGAGGACACTCCCCAAAATCCTCAGGGCAAGGGTTTTAAGTTATGCCCTGGGGGCATATAAGGTTTTTAAAGAAGGCGTTGTCGTAGAAACTTCAAAAAAAGCTCATTCGATTGGAAATTCAAACGGCTAGTGCCGTTTTTAATAGTCGAAAGTGATTGGAGGGCAACAAAACCCCTCTCACGCCCACCATTTTCCAAAACACATCCAATCAAAATTTTGATGTCCATTTTGTTCAACGTAGTTGAACGTTCTGGATATTGGTTCTTTTAGGATGATAGCACCCTCAGAGCCCTTATTGCATGGGTTGTAAGTTATGTCCTGGGGACATATAAGGTTTAAATAGAAAGTTGTTGTATAAATCATAGTCAGCGTGATCACGCTGCATAAGTAAAGAACGGGGACACGAAAATTTGCACTTTACTGAAAAAATACAACTGAATGTGCATTGTCAGTTCAATATACATATACTGATATTTAGTAATCAAAATGATAATATTATTTGATTTGTTGAAGTTATAAAGTAAAAACATTTATAATTTTTTCAGTAAAGTGCAATTTTTGTTCTGGTCTTGGGAAGACATAGGGGTTTTGCGGCCAACTTATGTTAATTTCTGCTCGTTTTGAGTTTGACTCGGTTAATTATTATAATTTCTGTTCGTTTTGGGTTTCATTTATTTATCGATGCTGATTTGTGGTAGTTTCACGCTTGGTACTTTTCTTTGAAAAACTTATTTTGTGGAAAAAGTTTTTTAATTAATTAGAATAAATAGCTTTTATGAAAGTACTAAAAAAAAAATTAGCGTAAAGAGCGAGGTATTGACGAGGGGGCGAACCCCCTTAGATACGTAATAATTTCTGTTCTTTTCAAGTTTTAATGTTACTCCTTACTTTCAGTTGGAAAACTTGTTTTTTTTATTAAATTTCTGATCATTTTTTAAATAATGCTGGGAAATCCAGCGGCCCCTTCATGGAAAATTCCCTTCTCCCATGAAAAATTCTTCCAAGGAATGATCCTCCCACGTAACTTTCTCCCCCCCGACCCCCTTACCAGAAAAAATCCTTCTTGATAACGTCTATATACTTCCAATAACCAATACTAGCCTATATGTAAACAATCGGCACAGTTCACAACTTGCTGCCCCTCCCCCGGGGACTGTGGGGATTAAGTCATCCTCAAAGACATAGTTATTATATTTTTCGATTATATTGAAAAAATGGATATCTCAAAATTTTAATCGGGTGACTTTGGGAAAAAATGAGCGTGGGAGGGGGCCTAGTTGCCCTCCAATTTTTGTGACTACTTAGAAAGGGCACTAGAACTTCTAAAAAATGGCACTAAAATTTCCGTTTGAATGATCCCTCTTACGATATTCTAGGACCACTCGGTCGATACGATCACCGTTGGAAAAAAAAACACGCATCCGTGATTTTTCTTCTCGCAAAAAAATACAAAATTCCACATTTTTGTAGATAGGAGCTTGAAATCTCTACAGTAGGGTTCTCTGATACGCTGAATCTGATGGCATGATTCTCCATTTTTTCCTAAAATAAGGCAAATATTCCCAGGCTCGTAACTTATGATGGGTAAAACTAAACTTGATGAAACTTAGGCTTTTTTTAAATCAGCATAAAAATCTGATTCTTTTTATGTATTTGAGCCGGGTCGCTCCTTACTTAGTTTGTTACCATGAACTGTTTGAAAATACAGACATTCCGCTTAAAATGAACCCAAAAGAACAAACAACAATTATCCTTTTTAGACCTTTGGAAAAGTTGAAAATTACTGTGTTGCTGTTGATAGCATCGATGCCCCCAAGAAATCTTAAATAGCTTTGTAGCTTCCATAGTTAGCGACATTCTCTGTGTTTTCCAAAGTTCGCCTAACCCTATTCCACCCCGAAATAAATTACCACATAGCCTATAGATTGGTATTACTAAAAAGTTTAAGGAAATGTTTATTGTTTAGTTTATCTGAAAGATGACAGACAGGCAACACCTTGGGCGTTAAAGTAACGCAGAAGTTAAATTTGAATGCTACTATGTCCTCTTTTCTCTGAATGAACCCTTTAGGTCCAAAAGTCCAAAAAGTTCCACTTAAAATCACTCTAAAAGTAGAAGAAACAGTTATCAATTCTAAACCTTTGAAGAAGCTGAAAATCACTTTGATATGATGTTGAGAAAGAAAAAGAGAAGCTAAACTGATAAATGATCTAGTGTGCTTGTGTTTACAGACTTTTTTCTCAAAGCGGCCCTCTCTAAAATGGTTTCAAACCCTTTTTTCATAAAAGGGAAATCCTCTTGGTTCCCCTAGAATGCACCTCTATGGACCCCATGCCAGGTCCATGTGAAAATCAGTGGGTGTTCAACTATTATAAATTTGAAGATGGCTTCTGCAAACAAATATATAATTTGGTATTTATCTATTATAGTGCCCCGGTACTCTTGCATTATGTGGGCCTTCCGAGTTAACCGCTATAGAGTAGGCAATGATAGCATGGTTTTCATTGCGTATACGATATTAAACTGTGATTTTTTGGGGTTTATGGGGGGGAGGTACCAAGGCTAGGTTAGGTTACGTATTTAATATATGGTATGCTTTGTCCCCCACCCCCACCCCACCCCCTAATGTGCAAACACATAGCCCAAATTTGTTTCTAAACTATTATATATTCATCCTATTTTATTTTATTTCATTAGCATTAACCAAACTTGACTTTTTAGAAAGGCCTACAGAATGCAAGAGTACCAGTGTCCCCACTCAATAAGTGAAGTTAGGTTAATCCTAGAGAAATATACCAAAATATGATGAAAATGTAATACTTTAGAAACAAATTTGGGCTATATATTTGCACATTAGGGGGTAGGGGTAAAGAATAGCGGGTCTGCATGCAAAATGTGTTAGGTGGAATTATTCTGCATATTATGAAGTAAGAATCATTTTCTAACTTCACACTGTCTACATACCTTACCCCCCCCCCCTAATGAGCAAATATATAGCACAAATTATATATTTCCCATCTATTCTGTCACTTGTCTGGTCTCACGATAGCTGAAAGAA
The DNA here is from genome assembly GCF_049724085.1 of Artemia sp. Qi Xiang Cuo. Taxonomy (NCBI): domain Eukaryota; kingdom Metazoa; phylum Arthropoda; class Branchiopoda; order Anostraca; family Artemiidae; genus Artemia; species Artemia sp. Qi Xiang Cuo. Next base: position 80,819,902 of record NC_142800.1, read on the forward strand.
ACTAGCGAAGGAAACCGCTTCTACAGTGCGTCAATGGATGAAGAACTTGAGTGGGGTCACCATAACAGATAAGTACCTATACTTTTAATATATAAATAAACATTACAAATAACTTATGTACTGAATTTTGAATACCGAGGGGTTACCTAATTCAGAAGTTTTCCACACCAGGTGATACGCACCAACGTTGCGGAAGTGCACTACATGTGGCACCCCGATTTATTCACCAGGTGTTGGAGAGTGGATAACCCCTATGTGAATGTTTTCTGAACATTCGTTCGGCTCGGAATAACAGTCTGTCATTTTCCTGCACGCAGGACAAAGGGTATAAACAAGTTAAGCGTCAGGCGGACTCACACATTCCTGTTATTGGATAATAAAAAAATGGAATGTCGAAGGCGTTAGGGAGGCTTCCAAAATGGTGATGAAGTACACCTGGTTCCTTGTCAAGTTGTCGCGGACCGTTCTCATTTTAAAGGTACGAAATAGGTTACAAAGACGGCTTTTGCATTGCAAGATTATTTCATTGCAAAAACAAAAATAAATAACAATTAATTTTGACACTTCTTAGCAACAAGTTTTATTGTATATGCAATTTGATTAACGTCTATTAAATTAGAAGGTAATTGACCTGACCCCAAAAAAAACTAACAGAGTTGGACAAATTAATCAGTGGGTAAGGATTCCGAAACTTTTCGAAAGCAGTCATTTTATTGATGTTAAAACAAACCAACAAGATATTTTAATACGTGCTTTGTGCTCCCTTCAAACAAAAATCAATTACAATCCAAACAAATTATTTTACATATGTATACAAACGTGACAATGTTCGAATTTCTGTTAAGTTATATAATTTCTAGACAAACATACAAATAAGAATATTATGTACCTAATAAAATTCTCGGATATAAAAAGAACTATTTGGAAATTTAATCACACAATTTAAAATAGAATTTCGAGACAAAAAATATAGCAGAGGCTTCAACAATATTCATATGAATGACGCAGGCAATCTTTATAAGGCTTCTATTATCCATGTCGTGAAAACCAGACTGAATTTCTCGGAGCTTATAATACATTCAACGTTCAGTTTATTTTATGGTGAGCGGTCACGTGCGAGGGAGGTGGGGCATTACGGCCACCCTCTCATTGAAATCCCAAGACGTTTAGGATTTGTCGGATTAGTTTCAATTTTCTTGGACTTGTCTCGCTCAAGAAATAAATCACTGTGTAGGTATTCAAAAGGGAGTGAAAAATTGAAAAATCATTAAAAAAAAAAACCCACCGAAAGTCCACTTTCAAATAACAACAATTTTTCATGCTTTATTTATAGACTTTATTTAATGGTAACCTATTTAAATATTTTATTTTCTCGAAGAAGTGTAATTAAAAAAAAGAGAAATGGTGGCTTAGATTTGCAGAAAACTGCCACAAAGTTCTATTTCAATAGGAGGCTGTGAAAAAAAAGTTCTTCTGATGAAGAATAATAATAATAATAATAAACATAAATTATTACTTCATAGTCAATGCATCATAGGGGTGTATCCCATTTGAGCGCTTTCCCATTTGCGCGCCGTATTTTAATTAGTTCAGTTGTGTCCCATTTGAGCGCCAGATAATATTTTGCGTATGTTAGGTGATATAGCTAGGTGATCAGGTAAATTTTTCGCAAATCATATTATTGACTTACGAATAAAGTAAACACACCACTCGATGCCTTTTTAGGCTCTTTCCAAATATAATAATCATTTTTGTCGGAAATGAATTTTACCCCCACCCCTATGTATACCAATCCAGGGTATATATTTGCACATTAGGGGGTGGGGGTAAATTTTAAACTTACCTCCCATTAACATCAGAAATAAAATTTACCCCCCCCTAATGTGCAAATATATACCCTGAATTGGTATATATAGGGGTGGGGGTAAAATTCATATCAGAAAAAATGATTATTCTATTTGGAAAGAGCATAAAAAAGGTATCGAGTGGTATGTTTACTTTATTCTTATGTCAATAATATCAACTGCGAAAAATTTACCGACGGGTCTTCATGTCTGTTTTCCTCATACAGTATATAGCGGTGGATACCGCATAATGCATAAGTACCTGTATATACCTTTAGTAGTAAATATATATGGTAAACATAAATACTATATATATTTACTTAGTTTATAATACTATAAATGGAAGTTATTTTCACAACCATTGACCCAATAAAATCCTCAGTTTTGTTCGTTGTCTTCGTGGCAATAAATATTTCTACAGGTCAATGTGGCAGCAAACCACGCTTCATCCACCGCAAAATCACAATTTTGGGTTTGGCGCTCAAATGGTACTCCGTGGCGCTCAAATGGGAACAAAATTCCATGGCGCTCAAATGGAACAAAATTCCGTGGCGCTCAAATGGGAAAGCGCTCAAATGGGAACACCCCCATCATAGATCTATATAACAAGTTCAAATGAACTGGTTCAGGATAATTCCCAATATTTTGTTGTCTGTTGAAAACAGACAACAATATATAATTTTAGTACAATAGGAAAACAAAATGCCTTGATATTTTTTTCCCAGTAGAAAAATAGTAGAAACGCAAATTATGTTCTGGTCTTCAGAAGGCACAGGGAGCGTTAGCCCTACTCCTATTTGTGGTAGTTTTTGCTCGTTTAAAGTTTGACTTGGTTATTTTTGTAATTTCTATTCGTTTCGGGCTCTATTTATTTATTGACAGTAATTTACGGTTGTTTTACGCTTTATAAACTATTTGACTATCTCCGCTTACCTTTGGTTTAATGAAGTTCTTTATTTTTTCTTTGAAAACCTTCTTTTGAAGATTTTTTTTAATTAATCCACAGAAAAGGTAGTGTATTATTAGCAAATTATTTAAAATTTCTAAAACATGGACACTCAACGAAGACAATTTTCTTAGTCAGGTCATCAAGTAGCATACTAAGTGAGCGAGTAAGTAACTCCGTACGTCTTATACTTAAAATATTCTAACGTACTGAACAAATCTCTTAAACTTAAGAAGTCTTCATAGAAAAACCCTCAAAATAAGCATTAACGTAAAAAAGATTGATTTTGAAAGTTGGCATAAAATAGAACCGTATTGAATATATACGGCCGTTTCTCAACTTAGAAAAACATAACATCTGCCATCCCTCTAAGAAAGTGTTAACGTTCGGTAACGTAAGTGTTAACGCTTTTTTGCGTAAAAGAAAACGATAAGAGTCGGTAACAGGGGCACTATGTTGTTTCAACTAATATGATGAATATAGGTAATAGAAGTCATTTGGCTTTTGGACTTTTATCTTTCACCTGTGATAAGGATATCATTCAATCCGCAATCGCATCAAGCTAATATTTGCTTGGCATAATCCGCTTTGTTAAGATAAAAAATTAAATGATAATTCCCAGATTAAAAGAATTGGCTATACTCTTAGCTGAACCAAATATTTCACTACTGTCAGAATTTGGCCACATATGGCTCCTCATGTTTTGCTGCAGTATGATTCACGAACGTACACACCATCTCGCTGCAGGGACCAATTAAAGGAGCGACTCAAATTCATCAGAAAATATCTAAAGTATAGCATATGTTAAATGCGTAACCTAACTTCACCTAACCTAGGTACCTTTCTCACTCCTAAACCCCAAAAAGCAACCGTTTAAATATTGAGAAACCACGCTTTACCATCAATTTATCTAGCAAATCGCCCATTGTCTGCTAATGAAATAGCAGTTTGACGGGTTTCGTGACTGGTTTCTTTGATGTAGTATAAAGCGATGCCCGCATAATGCACCAGTACCGAAAACTCAAGAGGGGGTCATTTGACCCTCTCCCCTTAGAAGGCATGTTCTTAAAATCTTTGGTACTTTTCGGTTATTGGAAACGCCAAAAAAGTGAAGCTAGGTTAATCCTAAGGAAAAATAACAAAATATGATGATAAAATGATATTTTAGAAACAGAATTATGAAAACCTAACCCAAACTAACTTAACCTAACCCAACCCTATCCTCACCCCTAATGTGTAAATATATAGCCCAAATTATATAAGTACAATGTACTCTGTCTAAGTCCAATGCATTGTATCATCCATCACTTGTTTTTGTAGCTATGAAACCAGTTTTCTGAGATGTAACCTAAGCGTAATTCTTTATGTATTTCCAATAGCCCACAAGTACCAAATCTTTTTCAAGGGTCGGATCTATGGCTACAATGATAAGAAAACTAGATACACTTAAAGATGAGGTAGATATCACAAACTTTGCAAATCAAACAGAATTTTTGACTTAGATGAATGTTTCGTTGCATATTTTCTTTCTAAGTTTTCCACTATCCTTCCCTCCCCCCCCAAAAAAAAACAGTGTGGTTTTCATAATTACTTCAGGTTTTCGTAAAATTTTTCTATTTTTAACTTTTTCGAATCCTCCGTCTTCCCTCAAATAGGTTAATGCGTAGGCTATATGCCAAACTTAAAACATTGTTTGTCTTTCAAGTGACCAATCATACTTAAAAATAGTGTATTCTTTGGGAATTTAGAAAAAAAAGGCGAACTACTTCCATTTATCAAAAGGCCATAAACGTTTTTTTTTTCAAGCTAGGACAAGTAGCATCAATCAAATCAGGCACGTGCATAGAATTTCTTTTTGTGGATTGGGTGGTAGCTTAAGAAAATAAACTAAGTATATGAAAAAAACGTAATAATTTAATATTTTAAAAGGTTAGCACAGCGTCAGCGTCCCGAAGACCCCATGCGTAAGTGCTTCGATCAGATTTTTGGTTTCGGTCAGATTAAACATTTATTCGTCACTCCAAATGCCACACCGATTGCCAGATTAATCCTCCTAGAATTTCCCCAATTATTATGCCTTGGAATTTTTCTTGTCCCACCCACTGAAAAGCCCTCTCACAAAAATCCTTTGATTTGAATGAATGTTCTTACCCAATATTGATAGATCCAAACACATCTGGCGTTGAACAGATGGTTAAGGCTATGGTACAAAGAAGGCAATAACCAAATAAAGAAGAAGCTCAAGAAAGCCAAATTTCACGACAAATGCGTAGCTTGATTTTTTTCAAACCAGCTGGATGACTTCCGTCGTGTTTTGTAAAAAATAAATAAAAAACTAAAAAAAAAAAAAAAAAAAATATATATATAATACAACCTATAGCTCTTAATATAATAGCATCACTTAATTACTCGAACTAAACCCGGACGATTCAAACCCATAGCTGTAGCACAAGAGTTGCCACCCAAAAAGAAAAACACTATAATTTTAGTGATTTTCTTCAATAATTTTTTATAATACATTCTCTATAGCTCTTAATATAATAGCATCACTTAATTACTCGAACTAAACCCGGACGATTCAAACCCATAGCTGTAGCACAAAAGTTGCCACCCGGTGAAAAAAAAACCACTAGATTTTAGTGATTTTCTTCAATAATCTAGTGATTTATATGCTGATTTAGTTTTTATTTGTTGTTGAGACAATATAAAAATCGCCACAAGAAGTGATAAATCACTAGGGGTGGCAACCCTGTGTAACACTCAAAGCCATATTACATTGTCAATAGCTTTTTTGTTTCTTTTTTTTAATATATCTGAAGAATGCATTATTTCATCACATATTATTTATACTTTTCTGTAGATGAATAAACCGCCAATGACAGTTTGATTTTTTTCAGATTGATAAATTTAATTTCGAGTAACCAACTAAGAGAAACATGTCCACGCTTCACTCAAAGATCTCCTTCCCAAAAGATTTCAGAGACCCTAAAAGAAGATGTAATATTTTTGGATTAATATACCTGGGCATACTTTTTACCATACCTATGCCTCTTTCCCGCAAAAAATCTTGCAATTTGACTACATGCCCCTTTGGCATGGGCGCAACAAAAGAGGGAAAATGACTTCTATGAGAAGAAAGACAATCCCCTTGTGTATTCACCTTCTTTGACATAAGATCTATTCAAAACTAGGCCATTTTCACTTAAATGAAGATAGTACAGATTTTTAAAACATTTAAAGTGCTTTAATCTATTTCTGTCACCCCTTTTCATCTGGAAACTACCACCCTTCCCCTGAGGAAAATTCCCCGATGGCGTCATTTCCCCGTGCCACTCATAATTTGCCTATTATGCAGTTTAGATGCACAGTCATATTAACCTAGCCACTTCCTTCGCTATCAATAGCCAAGTCACCAAATTTTTCGCCTGGAAAAAAGGAGAACACCGAAATGATAAAAGAGAATCTACAGCCAAAGAATTTATATATCTTTGGAACAGATAAAATTTTTCTTGACTCGGGATCAATAGAAGGTCTGTTGCAACAAAAAGTGTATCTCGGGATAATGTACCTAAATCTTTCTCAGTTTCAGAATGTGTTCATAATTTTCCTGTTAGAACAATGTACGGACCTGACTGGGAAAATTCTCAAGCTTCTCCTCGTATCCGTGAATATTTACTTCGATTCTAGAATAAGAAAAAACAGAGCCCGAATATAAGATTATAGAGATGGTTTCAGCCCTTTCAGTCGCGAATTTTTAACTGATTATCGGTTTATTAAGCGAAATGGTCAAGTTTTTTAACAAATAAGTTTTTTTTTCACGAGCATTAATTGAAGGGTTACGTTTTTTAACAAATAAGTTTGAAAGGATAGCATTTATTAATTGAAAGGATAACCCTCATTCTCAGTTACGAAATGAAAATGAGAAATGAAACATAGCACGGATGTCCTCGCTAGGGAAATCAAAAACCCGACTTGAAAGGGTTGGCTTCGCTCGCGAGAGAAAGTACCCAGCGAGAGAATCCATTAGTTAAGACAAAGATGACTCTGATGTCCAATTCCCATACACACTTAGCCAGATATCAATGTGTTGGCATAATCATTATCGGCAAATGCTAATTTGTTTCCTCTTTTATAAGCGGCTCCGATTGGTCAAAGTGATGATGGCTACAATTGATGTCCAGCTAAACACACTTGCGAACTGGCTTTCTTTCCGAAGTCCAAAACTTCCTTTAAATTGCAATTTTGCTCTCCCCAAGCTTTCCGCCGAGCGCAAATAACGGAATTATAACCATCTGGATTACCGCCAGAATAAGTGTCTTCTATGCTTTTCGAGGAACCAGAACCAACTTAATTCTGAAAATCAGCCAAATTTAATGGACAAAGCAGTGGACAAGCATAATTCAAGTTTTCAGCCATGAAATATGAAATAGACCATTTAATGATATAATTATCTGGAAAAGAATTCTCACTCAGGTGCTAGACAGATTCGTAACCTCAATGGAGAAAAGAGAATATTCTCAGCACTAACAAACATAAAATTCTACGAAAAACAATACATCAAAACATAACAAAGGGGGAAAAGTAAAGGCTCAGGGCCCCTGTATACCTTCATCGTCTAGTTTACAGCCCGTATACTTTGTTATGAATAATTATTTCCATGTTCAACCTACCATCGAGGGGCGTACATCTTAAGTACTCCGAATTTCACCTTGCATAGTACACTTCCATCACATTAAGCTTCTTCGCACCTTTTGACACTTCTTTGAAGCGTTTAGCCCCTCGCCGTTCATAACCCAAGGAAGTCCTTAGCACTTCGGTGCAATCGTTTTCACGAAATCATAAGAGTTCCATATATTATTATTATTTTGTCCTTTCAAGCAAAAACGTGTTCGATTCCCAGCATATACGAAAAAAGCCACCTGTTTATTTTCGCAGAGAATTTCTATCGCAATTATCTATGGTTCCCAGACATGGAATGGAAAAGGGGCATAGAAACATCTGTAGGCCATTTTATCTAAACAATGATGAATTCATTACTTTTTCGTCTAGCCTTTATTAATCAAATTAAATAAAAAAAACAAGTTTTTTAAACTGAAAGTAAGGAGCGACATTAAAACTTAAAACGAACAGAAATTTTTCCGTATATGAAAGGGGCTGTCCCCTCCTCAGCGCCTCGTTCTTTACGCTAAAGTTTCTTATTGTTTTAAAAAATAAAGTTGTGAGACAGAGTCAAACTTTTGCGTAAAAAGCGAGGCGTTGAGGAGGGGACAGCCCCTTTCATATATGGAATAATTTCTGTTCGTTTTAAGTTTTAATGTCGCTCCTTACTTTCAGTTTAAAAAACTTGTTTTTTTTATTTAATTTCTGATAGTTTTTTAGTTAATAAAGCTTTTATTTTGGCTAACCGTCATTGAATAAGTAAACAAAATTTGCATAAAAATTTTACTTTTCTTTTGCTAAACTTGCGTAACCCTAGTCAATACCTTGCTCATTAAGCTAAAGTTTTAATTTTGTTCCAATTCTTTAAAAATGAAATCGTAATAAGACTGGCCTTTAATTAGAATTAATAGCTCTGGTGAAAGTATTAAAAAATCTTTAGCTTAAAGAGCGAGGTATTAACTAAGAAGCGAACCGAATCATATAGCCAATATTTTTGTTCGTTTTAAGTTTTGATGTTGTTCCTTACTTTCAGTTGAAAAACTTGTTTTTTTAAATTTAATTTCTGATTTTTGTTTTAAATAATGATGGGAAATCCGGCGCCCAATTCATAGCAATGTCCCTTCCCCCATGAAAAGATCCTCCCATATAACCCCCGACCCACCCCCACCCCCCACTACCAGAAAAAAAAATTCCCCCTGAAAACGTCTGTACACTTCCCAATAACCAATACTATATGTTAACATTGGGCAAAGTTCATAACTTTTAACCCTTCCCCTGGGAACTTCGAGCGATTAAGTCATCCTCAAATGCATATTTTTTAATTTTCGACTATGTTGAACAAAATAGCTCTCTGATGATTTTGATCAAGTGACATTGGGAAAAAATGATCATGGGAGGGGGTTTAGTTGCCCTCCATTTTTTTGGTCCCTTAAAAAGAGCACTAGAACTTTTAATTTTCGTTCCAATGAGTCCTTCCACAATATTCTAGGACCACTGGGTCGATACGATCACCCCTGAAAAAAAATAAAATAAAAAAAAAAAAAAAAACGCATCCGTGATCTTTCTTCTGGCAAAAAATGGAAATACCACATTTTTGTAGATAGGAGCTTGAAACCTCTACAGTAGGGTTCTCTGATACGCTGAATATGATGGTGTGATTTTCATTAAGGTTCTTAGGGGGTCTTTCCCCTTCTTCGAAAATCAGCCAAATTTTCTCAGGCGCGTAACTTTTGATGGGTAAGACTAAACTTGATGAAACTTATATATTTGAAATCACAAAAAATATGATTCTTTTGATGTATCTATTGGTATCAAAATTCCGTTTATTAGAGTTTCGGTTACCATTGAGCCGGGTCGCTCCTTACTTTCAGTTTGTTACCACGAACTGTTTGATATTGTAACAGAAATAGGCACCAATTGTGAAGACAACATTTACAAAAATATTTGATAAAAACAACATATTTTCTAAGCATACCTGTGCACCAGCTGGAGATGAAGAGAGAGAACTTGTGCCCTAAGAACCATCTTAATCCCCCTTGAAATGAATAAGAAAATCGCGTTAAAATACAGAAAATTTGGGAATTTTGGCATGCAAGACGTAATTTTGGGATATCGAACAGTTTTAAAATTATCCAAAACGGCCAAATCTTGGAGGAGGGTGTTAATCAAAAGTTTAAGATGAACAAACAAAAAGCCAAACTGATATTTTCCTGAAAACCCACGCAATAGGGTTTTTCAGTTCCTGTCCTCAAAAGATAAATCTTGGTACTTAAGCCCCCACCCCCTTAAAACATACTGGTGTCCATCATACCATCCATCAATAGCAATACCAAATATTCGAAACCGAATACAAAAGTAAAAAAGAAGAAAACAGGTGGCATTCAGAAGCGGTGTTACATTTCAACATGGACTCCTAAGAAGAACAGATTCACTTGTATAGCATCGAATCCATGAGAATTTATGCCACTCCGCAGGGGAGATTTCAAATTAAAATATTTCCGTCATTTTCCCCGTTATTCCTCTCTCCCCTTGGAATTTAATAGGAAGAAAGTTAAACAATGTAAATTGATTCCATCATTCTAACAAATGGATTACGTGATACCATCGTAGCAAAGAATGCATTTTAACAAAGGAATCCGGGTATATGGCAATAAAACAGGAACTACTTGCTTTTCTCATTAGTTTTCAAATTTTACTTAGAGGTTACCCTTTCAGCTCTGTCGATTTACAATTAAGGTCCTAGATTTTTATCTTTTCGGGAGAGGTCGGAGCAAGTATATACCCAATGGGGCCTTCCGCCCCACTTCTCAATTCTCGAACGAAATCCCTTTTACGTTCCTAAACCGATATCAATCACTTTGTACTTTACCGAGATCCAATATAAAAAGTTATTTGTGCAGAGTACTTGCAAGTTTCTTAATCCGACTGAGGCTAAACCACCAATCAGAGTCACGGAATGGCTATCGCTTACCTTTTCGAGAAAGGCTGCAGCAGCCACGCGCCCATTGGGGCCTTCCAACTCACCCCTTTTTCGAAATCTCAGCATTGTCTCGCAATTCCAGTATAATGCGCCTCTTACTGTTTTAACATGCATAATCCTCGATTTTCAACAAAAATTTGCGTAGATGTCTGGGCCAGAAGTAACCTGTCTGGGCCAGTATATTGCACTTGACAAAATCCCAATATAAAACATGATTTTGTGTGGTGTTAGCAAGCTTTAAAGTCTTGGAGAGGACCAACCACCAAGCAGCGTCATGGAAAGGCAACACCCTCCCAGTCTGCACTCATAATGTTAAAAAGAATTGTGCTCTTATATCCATCAACCCACGGCCCCAGTGTTGCTCTTGAACAGGATCACCTTACTGACGTTGGAGTACCCATTGGGAAAAAATTGCGCGCAACCCCAGTTTTGTTGAATGATCTTTTTTTGGAATAAAACAAGGAAAGCTTATGGGCAGCTAGTTCCTGTGAAATTTAAGTTTAAATCACCGTTTCCTAGCTCCCGAGTGTAATGCTTATGCAACCCCGCATTTGCTAGCTCTTTCACCATTTTGGCCGATTTTTACGCAGGGTAATATAGCATATATTAGTTTTATAAAATATGCAAAGTACCTGCCTTTTTCGAGTACTCTAAAAAACATAACGCTTAAGGCTATTCTAAAAAAAAATAACGCTTTTTCTACTGAATAGTTATGCGATTTTGTGCGTTACGATGGTAATAAAATTATACATACATACACACACAAACACAATATCAAAAGATAAATTAAAACACTGGTATGCATTTAATTTGGACATGAATCCAAGTCAAACAGAAAAAGCTCACAGTGCAAGCTGTCCAAGATAAAACCACAGTGAAGAGCTCAGAGAAAAACGTGGATGGAACGCCTATGAATTTTTCTTAGAACCGCTTAATGAACACAGCCAGATTTTCAAAGATATTCCGACTGTTATAATTACAAAAAAAAGTGTTTGTATTCGATTGGAAGGTTCGACAAAAGGTAGCTAGATTTGTACCCACGTAATTAACTATTATATATTTAATATATTCAGAATAATACTCATCATAGAACATGTTTAAGGTTTAAAAAAAAGGATGGGTAATGAATTTGCACAAGAGATAATAATAAAAAAAAAATCCAGCAAAGAACCGGGTAAAAGGTAAGAAAAGAGAAAAATGGCCCAATAAGTCGCATATATCGAAAATCTATATCCTATATCGAAAATCGTCCTTTGTGCAGATGAAATCCAAAAAGAAACAGCGAAAAAAAAAACAAGTGGAGCTAAAAGAAAAATAATAAATGCAGAATACGACAATATAGAACTAGTTACTACTCAGACTTTGCGGGATAAATGATTCTCCGTTGTTTGTTTTTTTTTGTATTTTGATATTGATTATTTTTGGGTTCCGGTTTTAATTTTCTCAAGGGGATAGAGGTAATCCCTCCAAGATTGTTCAGATTCCTTCAAAGAAAACAAACTTAGTTTTCACAAACCTATGAATGTTTTGATAAAAAAAAGCTCTTAAGCATCATATTCTCCCCCCTCCCATTAGAGAAAATTTGACCAATTTTGATAGTACCCTCGTGAGAAAAAACTAATGATTTCTTTGTATCACCCAGGTTTAAAAATTAAAATAGCACGTTAAAATGAAGATTTTTATTTGCTGAATCAAAATCATCATTTCACATGAAAAAAATCATTAACCCATACAGATGTTCCTTCCCAGATTCATTAGAGTAAGAATTACTTCTATATTAGCCCAAAGAGCAGTTTTATCTTCCGAAATATGAACTTTCATGGCATACAAATCCAAATTTGTAAATGTTTAATTGCAGTTAATCCCCAGAACGATTAAATCTAGTCTAAATTATAATTTGTGTCTTATACAAGTTTAACGCCTTTTAGAGTTGCGATTCCAACTTTGCTCTTTTTTTTCGGATTTATTCGAACAAAAACTGGAAAATAAACGACTCGGGGTTGAATCAGAGTTTCCTTGTAGAAAAGGTTGTGACTCAAAAACATTGGTCCTTTCCATTGGCTTAAAACTTCATACAAAGGAACCAATCACGTTGTTTGTTTTTTTATTCTGGCTCAAAATTTGACATAGCATTAACAGGTAAAAAAGGTGGGGCTGTTTGGCTTCCCTATCTGACATACATTTTAATAATATTGTGATCGCCTTACAAAATACGTCACAGAACTAAACCAATGGAATTAAAGCACACTTTTTAACATGAATGTATGACTCAATAATCTTTCTTTTTTTTTTGCTTTGGGCGAATCACGATGACGGAAATCTTAGAAGAATCGGATAATGGTTGTATTTCTCAGCAATTCTAAGTGAAACTAAAGGTCCTATCTATCAAAACATTTACTTTTAGTTAAGCATCGGCTTGGAAGCGATCCTCTACATTTGCTGGAATAAGAATCCGGAATAAAATATTCCAAATTGCTAAGGGCGAACCAAGATTTCAATCTTAGAAAAAAAAACAGGGGAGAAGGTTGGAATTATCTACAAAATATTAAAAGTTTTCCTGGTTTTTGTATGATAAACACCCTACCTAATGTTGTTCATTCATTGACGCATTATTGAACCGCTTTTTTTCGTTAATTTCTTTCAGCTTAGTATGAGACAAGACAAAGAGAAGTGACAGAATAGATGGAAAATATATAATTTGGGCTATATATTTGCACTTTAGAGGGGTGGAGGGGTAAAGTATTTGGACAGTCTGAAGTTAGAAAGCAATTCTTACAGCATAATATGCATTGTACCTAACACACTAGGCATAAAGACCCGCTATACTTTACCCCCCCCCCCTAATGTACAAATTTATAGCCCATATTTGTTTCTAAAGTATTATATTTTTATCTTACTTTGGTATATTTGATTAGGACTGAGCGTCAGAGAAACATATTAGAAGAACATTAGGTAGGGCGTATATCATACAAGTACCGTTTACATTTTCTGGATTATAGCATTCGGACAGGCCCGAATGCAGAGGTGAGTGCCTTTAGGCACCCATATCCCCCATAAATCTCAAAAATTGGCGATTTTTCATACATTTACTTTCCTTTGCGTTTTTTCTATCGATGAGATACAGGGTTATCCTACCTGAACCCACAGATGCGTTAGCCTATACAAATAAAATGAACATGGCAAGCAATTTCAATAGGACTGTGAACATCGGTAAGTCTTTTTCATACGATTGCCCACTGTTCTCCATATTCATATGGACACGGCTAGGATTTCAGGGAGCTGTATCATATCTAATAATTTTAATGGGGAGTAAGGGTTTGAAAAGGAAATGGGTACTTTCCCATTATGTGGACACCTCTCTCACTCTGGGAACTATATTTAAACTGTTGTTTTTCGGGGTTTATGGGGGGGGGGAGGTACCTAGGTTAGGTTACGTTATATTATCTATGCAATGCTTTACCTCCCAACCCCCCCCCCCACTAATGTACAAATATATAGCCCAAATTTGTTTCTAAACTATTATATATTCATCCTATTTTGTTTTATTTCATTAGCATTAACCAAACTTGACTTGTTAGGCGTCCACATAATGGGAAACAACCGGAAAATGCATCCATTTTTTGACATTTTTTATGTGAAGTCCTTGGTGCCAATTTTACGGTGACATGCACTTATGTCATACAGCAGGGACAAAAGTTTTAAACACAAATATCAAGTAATTTTCAGCAAAAGCTACTAAACAAAAGAAATGGTCCATCTTCTTAACCCATTAATGGCTAGTTTTGAAAAAAAAAATGGCTTGAGGATTTAGTGTCACCGGAAAGACTAAAAAAAAAAGTAATAAGCCTTGACAATGTTGCCAGAAAGAAAATTTTCTATTTACAAACAATTAATTTTTTCCAAGGTCAAAGATTTTATTTATTAATTAACAATTCATTTTTGCAAGATTTTCAAAGTCGTCTGGTAGTAATTCGTGCACGACAAAGCGTAGAAGATGAAATAGCATGGAGAGTTTAACGACCAGATATTTTTAAGATCAACAACAAAAGCAACGAGATTTTATTGCCCTCTAGCAATTTCAAAAGCCAAATTAGTGACTGTCCATTTGAATTTTTGGCTAACTCTACTTTAAAAGGTAGCAAAAACACAGGCATTTATCAACCTGAAGAAAGCAACACTTTCTCCTCGTATTTTAAGAAGTGTGATCCGGCCGATTTTCACCATATTGTTCCTGAAACAAGGAATCGCAATCGAGAATTTCATAATGATCAAAATCGGCAAAAGAATATAAAGTTTCCCAATTCTAAAAAAAAAACTTTATAAAAAAAAAACTTTATTTTAGATTTTCATTTCTTAAGTGAATATACGCTTTGCTTAGACGTTAAGTATTACCCTGATTGATGTTGAGCTAAAGTTTCACAATATTAACAGTTGACTGTTTTTGATTCATGAATGACGTTAGCCCTGTCTGAAATACCTTAATGTTTCACTGACCTTTGCAAAAAAAAATTAAATATTTACTTAATTTGCTCTAGCATAAATAATTTTGCTCTAGTAAGCAAGATTGGGTTAAGAGAAGTACACTGCTACAACTAACAACTCACTGCACCATCAAACCGCCTGTGGCCAACACAGCTACGCACGCTCCCATCCCAATCTATTCAAAGCCACCTCCTTTACACCCTCCCAGAAAGTTCCCATTTCCCTTAGATCTTCCCTTACGACATCCTCCCACACTATTCAGAGACGACCAGCTTTTCGTTTGGTCCTAGATGGTAGCCCGAAAAGGACGATACGCAGGATGATTTATGGGAGGGGGAGGCAGTAGTCATAAACATTTAGAATTGGGAGGGGACGATGGCCCAGGTGCCGCCACATATGTCCTTGCCTCGAGAGCATGATACTTCGACGAAAAGCGTAATTTTTGATCAAAACCGAAGATGGAATTTTTCAAAAAAATTTCCCTCGAAAATGTGCTAATTAAAATAATTCAATGGATCACGGGCATGGACATTCTTCTTAAGTCAGTCACATAGACTTATTTAAAGCGTTATTTGTGGTTAAAATAGGAAGAAAATCCACGGTTGTGTAGAATTATTCTGAGTTAAACTTTTGGAAAATATTCAAACAGTTGAAGGCAGTTATTTGTCCATTATTTTGTACTGTTCATGTTTTGGGGCTGACAAGTATTCCAAGTTAAACATATTTGAAAAATTTCCCTTTTCTCCAGAATTTTCATAAAATAATCCATTAATCGTCATGTTGTTTCGTCACGCTTTCCGTTGGGGGGGGGGGCGGCGTGCAGGAATGTCGCAAAGTTTATAGAGCTTTACACATTGACTCTAAAAATACTTATCAGCCGCAAAAACGAACAGAATATTTTATATTGAACTAGATATTGTATTCATTGGTATAGCAAGTAAAATACCTGAAGATACCAAAGTTAAAAAATAGTTCAAACCAACAAAATCAGCAAACTTTTAAACATATCCCAGGACTATACCCAGGCATGGGGAGAGGCACAGCTGTGTGAGACATAATGTAGTATTATGAAATAGTGTCGAATCAGGATATCAAATGGTGTTACTGTTATTTGAGTTATGCTAGTTTAGTAGGAGCATTAGGTTACCAAACAAAATGATAGAACAGTATTTGCCTACTGAGCAGAAACGTGTTAAGAAAACAGTTCTTAAATTATAATATGTAAAACAATTGTAGATAACGCATTTTAAAGGCGCTTTTACTTTAGGCTACCCCAAAAACCCACTTTGAAATATATAGACCTAAATATATATTTCTCATGCATCACTCTTGTTTCAACCCATGTAGGCCTACCCGTGCATTGAACCAACGATGACGAAATCAAGAAACGAAAAAAAAACACATGGGAAATATATATTTGAGCTAGGTTGGTAAAATTCTACTTTAGCTACTTTTGGCTATCTTGGAAAGGGGCTCGGTTAGGAAGATGAAACTTTCAGAGACGGGTTTACAGGCTAAAGTATGTCCTGGGAAGGTATTTTCAAGTACCTACATCCACTCTTTCTCTCTTTAGAGGGTCCTGAACCTTGTCTACGTGACAATTCTATACCTATTGAAACTTTGACAAAACAACATTTTACCTTAATTTTCAGTTATCAGTTTCTTTTTCTCTGGCTTTAGTTCTGAAAATGCAATTCCTGTTATCTGAGTAGAATTTTAAGCCATATCAATATTTTTTTTTTCAAATTTGGGAAATGCAAGCAAATTTGGGGTTGAGCAAAGCTGTGAAGGTGAAAACAATTTTGTTGTACTTCATTTAAGCAGAAGATCCATTTTGCAAGGTTTCAATTTTATAATAGCCTATACATATTTTTAAAATTCATCTAGAGGGAGAAGGAGTGGAGGTAGGTACTTCAAAATACCTTCACTTTAGCCTGTAGATCTATCCCTGAAAGTTCCGTTTTCCTAACCTAACCCCTTTCCAAGATAGCCAAAAATAGCTGAAGTAAAATTTTACCATCTGGTTACTAGGCGTGGGGTAAGGTATACTGAAAGTACCTTCAGTTATGTCAACTACAATCTCTCTGAATATTATGAAGTAAGAATTGTTTTCTTAACATGTTTCATTCTTAATAGCCCCAAATGTAGCCTAATACCTCAATTCCAATTAAATCACTTGAACTTTGACTATCTTCATATTCACCAATTTCGCATCCCTGTATTCCATGTCGTCTGCCGCAAAAGAAAATTTAAAACCAATTTTAAATAGTTAAACAGAGTCTAAGTTCAAAACCCTTTCACAGCAACATTAAACAAAAACATACATTGTAAGACAGTAACCAGATAGAAAAAAAGGAAACGGACTCTTTTATATACTGCAATGGAAACCAGTCACGAAAAACCCGTTTTTGACGGGATAATTCAAGACAACGCTATAGAGTAATACAATATATAGCGTGGTTTTCATTCCGTATACGATATTTAAACTGTTATTTTTGGTGTTTAGGGGGGAAAGGTACCTAGGTTCGGTTAGGTAATAATATAGGCCTATGCTACGCTTTACCCCCCTAATGTGCAAATATATAGCCCAAATTTGTTTCTAAACTATTATATATTCATCATCCTACTTTATTTTATTTCATTAGCATTAACCAAACTAGCACTAAATAAAAGTCATATATAGGGGGGGGGGGCTGAAATTCATTTCCGATAGAAATGATTATTATATTCGTAATCAGCATAAAAAAAGCCATTGAATGGTGTATTCACTTTATTCCTAACTCAATAATATGATTGTGTAGAACTTTACCAGAACGAGCTACAACTTAGGATTTTGCTGCTTTGATTCAGTAAATAGCCAAGACTAGCCTAAATACAAATGTTAACTTACCAATATGACCAAGCAGGAGGTGATCAGATACAGTGGCAACAGGTTCAGGTGAGGTACACATATCCGTTTGATACAACCATCTACTCCCTTCAGGGGTTAAAAACTCCATAGGGCTCCTACATCCATCTGTACCTCTTCCGCTATCATTCGAAAGGACTGGAGTCTGGACTCCAGACGATAAGATAACTGTATCGACAAACTGCTCTTCAGGAACTGTTACCAGCTGAATTGGTTCTACAGGGACTAAATAAAGCTGATCTTCAGATTGTAGGAAAAAATGGTTATTTACAGGTTGTAGGAACCATGTCGCTGTTGGCAGGGAGGTTTTCGGTCGCAGAGGTGATGCAATTTTTAGAATCGGATCAGCCCCTTCTGGTGGCTTAATATTTTTCGGTAAGTCGTATTCAACACTGCAATCCACACTTAACGGCTTATTATAGTCTTTCTTAGGGTCTATTGAAAGTGGCCTTTCTTTTACGGCCATTGTTGGGGGAAAGACTTGAGTTTTTCTAACTTCTTTCTTTTTTCTTAATAAATTAGGCCAAGTTGCTTCTGGCTTAAGGGCAGGGACTTCAGGAATAATGACTTGCCCACCTGAATAGCCATTTGAACTAAGGTACCTGGCAGACAACTTCGGCTCGGGTTTCTTAAAATTTCTTGCTTGAGGTCGTGCTGGGGGCGGCTTTGAATAAAATCCATCTCGAATCAACATTTCAAACAACACTTCTTCATTACCGTGTAAAGTAGGAACATTTCCTGGACACCTCATATTCAATTCTTGATTATAAAATCCACTAAATATATTTTGTATTGGTTGACAACAAACTACACTCATTCCTTTTTCAACTAAACTCACTCCACCTCCGCCCGAGTCTGAATACTGACTGAAACTTCTGTTATTTAAGAAAAGCGCAATTGTTCAACCACGTTGCGAACAGCTGATTACCGCGCTCCCGGAAAAACTGGTTTTTCTCCTCAAAGATATGCGCTTGTAATAACTCAATGAACCATCTATAAATGGGCCTTTCCCCCTTATTATTTACCCTGCAGTGAGGGATTACGAAACATCCTAATGAAAATGAAGCGAAATAGAGGAATGTACAAATGAGTTGACCGATCAAAGCAACTTCAAAATTCACCTTTTCGCGGAGCAGGAGGGGGGATGGCTGAAAAGCAAATTATTTGCCGGTACTTGGGCATTATATGGGCTTTTCCAAAAAGTAAAGTTTGGGTAATGCTAATGAAATAAAATGAAATAGGATGAATATATAATAGTTGATAAACAAATTTGGGCTATATATTTGCACATTGGGGGGGGGTGAAGCATGGCATATATTAAACACATAAACTAATGTAACCTAGGTACCTCCCCCCCCCTAAATCTCAAAAAACAACAGTTTAAATATAGTATACGCAATGTAAACCACGCTATCATTGTATTACTCTATAGCGATTAACCCGTTAAAACGGAGTTTTCGTGACTGGTTTCCTTGTAAAGGCCCATACAGTGCCCAAGTACCGGATTGCCAAAGCCTCTGAGACACAGGAGTTTGAGTGAGACAATCAACTGAAGATAAAAATTTTTGGACTTCTGCTAGAAATAGTATTTTGCCTTCTTTATATTTAAGTCAGGGGATTAATTCATTTTTTAAATTTAATTGAAATCAGCAAATGCGTCCACACAACAATTCCCAGGGGGTCCAACAAATATTTTTTTAAGAGGAGAAACGGCTGAGGCTTGAAAAATAGGCTTTTTTGTCGGAAAAAATTTAATTAAAGGATTAAAGTTATTTTAGTTTATATCAATTAGGTTTTATCCAATCTTGAGAAGAAATTTTTCGAAGCCGTGTAGAAGATGTTCTTTGCAAAAAAACAAGCATAGATTCTACACAATCAAAATACATTATATGACTTAACCAATAACAATTGTCCATACTGTATAAAGATCGGTTTCTCAGGCCACACCATCATATGCAATAGAATCATAACCGCGTGGGTTCCTGTTCGAATTTTTATTGCATGGCACCAAAAAAAAAAAAAAAAATCTCCTAGGTGGTACTGTCTGCTTGGCTTCAAGAAATGGTAGAACCCCTGTGAAAGAGATCGATGTTAGTTAGAAAATGGTAGACTTTTTGGAGAGAGGACATTCTCTTCCGCCTAAGTGTTGACAGAACACTTTACCTATTCTCTTTTTAAAATCAATCCCCAAGAATTTAGTTTGGTACTGTTCTATTAGCTGGGAGACCCGCAAGATATTGTATAGCAAAGATGATAACAGAAACTAATCAAACAGGTTCGTTCGAAGGAGAATTCCTATGCCGAGGATTGCAAACAGTGAGTTCTCACTGCGTTTACAATATTTAAACTTTAGCTTTTTGGGGTTTAGGGGGGAAAAGGTACCTAGGTTAGGTTATGTTACGTATTTAATATATGCTATGCTTTACCCCCTACCCCCTAATGTGCAAATATATAGCCGAAATTTGTTTCTAAACCATTATATTTTCATCATATTTTGTTTTGTTTGATTAGCATTAACCAAACTTCATTTCTCGCGGGTCTCCCAGCTAATAGATCAGTACCTTTAATTTTATGAAGTCAAAAAATTGCCATGATTATAATAGAACCACATTTCCTCCTTAAATTTATTTCATGTTAGAATTTTTAGCTCAGTATGAAAAAAGATCCATAAATAAAAAGAATAGCTTTTCGATTCAATCTGACCGTTTGAGGGAACAACATCTCGCCCTAGAGTATCTTGTTTGTCACATTGGACCTTATGGGTCCCATTGAAACGATAAGGTTTCAATCCAATTCAGTATATCATACTCCCAAAAATAATTACTTAGCTATGGAACTGCTCAAAAGAGAAAAAAAAAATACAAAAAAGTAAAAATTTCATACGAAGTACTCGGATTAAAAATAAAAAATAAATCGATATAGTAATTCGTGGTAACTGTTGGTAATAATCACTGTGTCCTTGTAAATAAATAAAACCCCGGTAAACACACCCAAGAAGTAAAATTAGGTTAATATAATACTAATAAAATATAAACACGATGATAAAATAATACTTTAGAAACAAAATTATAGAAACCTAACCTAACCCAACCTAATATAAACCCCACACCTCTCCCCCTAGTGTGCAAATATATAGTCCAAATTATACAAGTCCAATGCATTCTATCCAAGTCCAATGCATTGTATCATCCGTCACTTGTTTTTGTAGCTATAAAGCCGGTTTTCTAAGATGTAACCTGAGCGTAATTCTTGAATGTGTTTCCAATAACCGACAAGTACCAAAACCTCTTTCTTTGTCATTTTCTTTGAGAAGTTTATTGTAGAAATCCGAAGCTATGTGCATATCTCATAGGTCCAGGGTCTTGCCCATCCCGTTAATGACTCAAAGAGGAATCTCCAAGATGAGTCTCAGAAGGAATACTATCTGGAAAAGAGGGAGGTAAGCGAAGATTTTCTGCGGTCTCAGCATCTCTGGTCAACCTCCTTCCAATACAAAAGCAAATGAGGGTCTTCAGAAAAGGTGATTGTGAAATAAACACTGGACCATTGAAGATAATGGAGATTCTTACGACTCATCCTCCAGGCCATCCGCTTTCTACCACCTGGTACACATATCAGAGAACTACTTGTTCCTCCACATATTGCCTTTCTGCGCCATACATTGCACGCTTCACGCAAAGCATGGCACACATCCATCACGCGAGGTACTCGCCACCTGGTGGATGTGATTTTGAAAGTGGGCCACCCCTTGGTTTTTCTAATTTTGAGTAAACAAAGGGGGAGGCATGTTTTAAATTCCTTGAGTTAACCTTTCACAGTTTCTAATTTTTGATATGATTGCCAAAAACAGATCACTTTCTGTTCTCAAAGGAAGGATCAGTAGAGAAATTTACATTAGGAGGATCAAAGCGTTAATACATGAGGAGGGTCAACAGCTTTGGAGGATCTAAGCTGTTGCCTGTGAGCAGAGCTGTATCCAGGTTTTTTCGGGGGGGGGGGGGAGGGTTAAAGAAAGATTTTTTTCAGGGGGTTTTACAAAAAAAAACTTTAAAAACGCATCAAAAATTTGTTTATATTCATATTATTATTTTTACGAGCCGCACAAACATTTCGAGGGGGGGTTGAAACCTTCGACCGCTTCATAGGGTCGAAAATGTCAGATGCGACCTTTAGGCGTGAGAGGGGAGACATTTTTTCAAATCCTTGCTAAAAACGTGTAATACCAGCTAATCAATTGGTAGATTACGGCAAGAGCGGATCCAGGATTTTTTTTCGGGGGGGGATTACTAATTTTTTACTCAGTTTTCGACTAATTCTACTGATTTTTACCTAGGTTTTACTAATTTTCGACTTGTTTTCAGCTCGGTCAAAAAATTTTTTTTTTTTGGGGGGGGGGGGGTTCAAACCGGGTAACACCCCCCCCCCCTGGATACGGCCTTGGATTACGGTACCTTCTTTGTAATAAATTTACAGTTTTCAATTTCAACAATCTAACACAATGATGCTTCTGGCGAGGATTCGACAAGAAAAATAATAATAATAAAGTAATCAAGATCGGTACGTATCTGTTAGCCAGCACACACTCGAGAATTTGGATCTACATGTACGAAGTTGAAACAACTGAGACGAATGGGAGATGGATAGGATATATGTAATGTGGGCTGTATATTTGTAAATTAGGAGGGGGGCTAATTAATGCGGGACTGCATGCAAAATATAATCTGACCAAACCGAAATACCAACTAACTATTTATTAAAATATAGGTACAATGTAGTTTTCCACTGAGCCGAAGCTAATTGTCTCCATATACAAACATCAATAAACCGGTTATTGTCTGATTTTAT
The DNA here is from genome assembly GCF_049724085.1 of Artemia sp. Qi Xiang Cuo. Lineage (NCBI taxonomy): Eukaryota > Metazoa > Arthropoda > Branchiopoda > Anostraca > Artemiidae > Artemia > Artemia sp. Qi Xiang Cuo. Next base: position 80,842,566 of record NC_142800.1, read on the forward strand.
AGATCCAAATTCTTGAAGGTGTACTCGCTAACAGATACGTACCTGAAAATCAATTGGCCAATGGTAAACCTAATGACACTTAAGCCAGTCCAGTTTGACTGCTGCAAGCTACAATTTGTCCGAGAATAGTCAGAATTCTCCCCATTTATATGCTTCTTTCCACTATTTTTCCTTTGCCAATCCATGCTTTACCCAAATACAATTTCAAGCCTCCAATCGTGCTTAACTAATTAAATATTATCACTTTTTCTCTTTCCTTGGTGAAATACAATTTTGGTATCTCGTATGACAAGTCGGTCCAACCTAAAACCCGCAGGTGGTAAACGCTCGGTAGACGGACAAGTCGCAAGCACAGCTAACATAGCCTAATTAAAACCGACTAGATTTTTCAAACATTTCGTGGTAACGAACTGTAAGTAAGGAGAGACCCGACTAAATAGTAACCGAACCTCTAAAAAATCGGAATTTTTATACCAATAGATACATCAGAAGAATCAGATATTTATGCTAATCTCAAATATATAAGTCTCATCAAGTTTAGTCTTACCCATTAAAAGTAACACGCCTGAGAAAATTTGACTTATTTTCAAAAAAAGGGGGAAACATCACACCATCGGATTCAGCGTATCAGAGAACCCTGCTGTAGAAGTTTCAAGCTTCTATCTGCAAAAATGTGGAATTTTGTAGTTTTTGTCAGAAGAAAGATCCCGGATGCGTGTTTATTTTTTTTTTTTTTTTATTTCCCCAGGGGTAATCGTATCGATCCATGTATAATATAATATCGTGAGAAGGGATACTCTAAAGGAAATCGAAATTGCTAGTGCACCTTTTAATCTATCAAAATAATTGAAGAGCAACTTGGCCCCCTCAACGCTCATTTTTTCCCCAAATCCCCCAATTAAAATTTTGAGATAGCCATTTTGTTCAGCATAGTCGAAAATCTAATTAATAAGTCTTTTAGGATGACTTAATCCCCCACAGTTCCCAGGGGAAGAGCTCCAATTTATGAACTTTGCCCATTGTTTACATATTGTATTGGTTATTGGGAAGTATACAGACATTTTCAGGAAGGATTTTTTTTTCGGGTGGGGGGGCTGGAGGGGGGGGGGTTACTCGGGAGCATTTTTCTTTGGGATGTTTCCTTGGGGTAAGGGACAGTTCTATGAAGGGGGTGCCGGATTTCCCAGCATTATTTAAAAAACGATTAGAAATTAAATTTAAAAAAACAAGTGTTTTCAACTGAAAGTAAGAAGCAACATTAGAACTTAAAACGAACAGAAATTATTACGTATATGAGGGGGTTCGCCTCCAAGTAAATACCTCGCTCTTTATGGTGCAGTTTTTTTTTAGTTTTTTCAAAAGAGCTATCTAATCTAATTAAACGGCCTTTGTGATTCAGGGGTTTGTGATTTAAACAAAATTTTAACTTTAGCGTAAAGAGCATGGTATTGACTAAGGGGAGAACCCCCTCATATACGTAATAAAAAAACAATAAAAAAAAACAAGCGTTACGGCTTCTTTACGCTAAAGTTTTTTAGTACTTTCAAAAGAGCTATCTATTCTAATTAACCGGCCTTTGTGATTCAGGGGTTTGTGATTCGAACAAAATTCGAACTTTAGCGGAAAGAGCGAGGTATTGACTAGGGAGCAAACTCCCTAATATACGTAATAAAAACATACAAATATAGAAATTTGTTATGTAAGTTAATTCGTAATTTATGTCAGAACAATATTTCGAGATAGCCATTTAGCAAAAGTAAATTTAATATGCAAATTTTGTTTTAATTATTCATGTACGGTGAGCCAAAATCAAAGCTGCATTAATTCAAAAACGTTCAGAAATTAGCTAAAAAAACAAGATTTTTTTAACTGAAAGTAAGGAGCGACATTAAAACTTAAAACGAACAGAAATTATTCCGTATATGAAAGGGGCTGTACCCTCCTCAGCGCTTCACTCTTTACGCTAAAGTTTTTTAATGTTTGTGAGATAGAGAAAAACCTTAGCGCAAAGAGCGAGGTGTCGTGTAGGGGACAGCCCCTTTCATATACAGAATAATTTCTGTTCGTTTTCAGTTTTAACGTCGCTCCTTACTTTCAGTTAAAAAAAAACTTGTTTTTTTAGTTAATTAAAGTTAAAAACGATTGTTTGCTCTGCTTGAGTTACGAATGTATTTACAATTTTTTTTCCTGCTTTGAGGGGTGTGGTCACTAATTTTTACACACCCCCCCCCCTGCAAAAATTTAAGGCATCTCAGAAATCTTAAGGCCACAAAAAAATTCCTCCGCGATTGCAAAGCTAACACACTGTTTAGGGGTAGTGAAGCACTCATATCACCGTCCTTAGGAATGACATCTAACCGTCAGGAGCACTAACGTCAGGACATCGACAAAAAAATCCGTTAGTACCACTAACCGTCATAACATTTAAAATTTAAAAACTTTAGTTTTTGGGGTTTAGGGGGGAAAAGGTACCTAGGTTAGGTTATGTATTTAATATATGCTATGCTTTACCCCCACCCCCCTGGTGGGCACATATATAGCCGAAATTTGTTTCTAAACTATTATATACTTATTACTAAAATATATACCACAGTATATAAATTATAGGCAGTATGATCATTCCCTATCTCACCCATTATAGAAACCCGGACCGAGGTGCCGGTGCTCCAGAGAACGTAGAAACATAAGCGACATAAGATCTTTTCACGGGTAGACAAGTCAGATTTCTCTAGAACGCGAAACTTGGGTTCAACGTTGGAACGCTAAATTTTGAAGAAACTAATCTTAAATTAATTTATTTCGATACATATATGAAAATCGGTAATTAGTAGTGCAATGTTATTATTAGATGTTTTTAGGAATTAAAAGTAGGTTTCGAAGTCTCAAGTTGGTTTCAAAGGCATTTTGAGAAAGTTTCTGCCAAAATACGTCTTCCAGGGTAATTGGACCGCTGATGGGATCAAATGAGAGGAGCTGTTTGTACGCGCTAATTCAAGAAGAAGTGGGAGGAGCTGTTTGTTTGCACCGAGAATGAAGAGCCAGAAATTATCTGCGGTAAACTTACTGCTATATCTGTATACTGTGATATAAACTTATAAATTTTTAGTCGATGTTATGACGGTTAGTGGTTCTGACGGATTTTCATTTTAGATGTTATGACGTTTAGTGCTTGTGACGGTTAGTCAAAATGGTAGCACCCCCCGTCCTTGAACAGCAGAATTGCGAAACTGTTTTTGGTAAAAACCGTGTGATTAAACAAAACGATCGTAACTAGGCGGCTCAAGGAAAGAGACATTTCAAAATGTTTATAAGCAGGCGCGCGTGTTGGAGTTAATTGCTTGGTGGGGGGAGGGGTTGTAAATCCTGTGATAAGGACAATTTCGTACAATCTTCTTGTCCCCAGTGAAAGCTGTGAGGGGGCTACTGACAACAATTACACAATCATGATATTGAAGGGACCCGTGCCTAAAGCTCCTTCCCTCCGAGTATGAACTTGAAACAAGGTATGCAAAATGTTCTTTTTCTAGCACTGTCATGCAAATCAAACCGTTCTTGATATTGAACAGTAAGCAAAGAGTGGCGCCTTTGTCACTAGTATTGAGGATTTTAAAAAAATTGCTAGTTAGAAAACAATGCATGCATCAAATCAATCTACTTTTAAGAATGATTCCAAACATTCAAAAGGTGTTACCTATTGAAAGCTATAAGCGTAAGACATTCACATAATTTTAGAAATGAGGAAACCCCCAAACAGAGGTGATATTCATGAAAATTACGCCATTAATTTTAACATACTCCAGAACGAAACATATGTTTTAGCCCTATATAAGCAAAATTTCAAAATTTGTTAGTTTTCTTGACGACAACCGTCACAGAATGGGTTCATTTATTTTTTCAGTCTCCTTCTTGTTGTTCCCAGGGGGTTATCGCATCAAACCAATAATGGTAATAAAAAAAAAGAGAGGGCTCATTCAAAGGGAACTATTGTCTGCTAACTCATTTGACGTACCTAAAGAGATTGCCTTAAGAGACCATTCTATACCGCAAAAAGAAAACTTCGAAAAACAGTTGAGCGAAAATTCTGATATAGTTAGTCAGTTTAAGCCAGTCAAAAATCATCATATAAAACATCCCAGATTCTGAGGATGCACGATTGTGGTGCCAACGTGCCCATGTGCTAAAGCTTCCCTTAAGTTATTCAATGGATTATTCTTTGAGAGTGGCAAGAAGGTCAAAAAGTACATGTCAAGGCCCTACTTTTCCAAAAATTTCGCAAGATGTCCTTCCAATGAACCTGGAGGATGGGGGGCAGGTGAAACTGAATCCTGTAATCTTCTTTCATTTGAAGAGATATATTTGGTTTAAGTACTAAGAACGGGCACTGGGGAGACGGCAGCCCCGCTCTTACTGCAGAAGGATTATGGGTATCATAGTCAGCGCAATAAAGCTGCCTAGGTAAAGAACGATGTTGGCACAATTTATTATTTATTTATTTTTTGGTTTTGGCCAGGCACTTCGTATCGAAGGGGTTGTCGTAGAAAATTCAAAAAGGACTCATTCGATTGGAAATTTGAAGGGCTAGTGCCCTTTTTAATAGTGAAAAGTGATTGGACGGCATCAAACATCCCTTCCACGCCAACCTTGTCCCGAAACCAATCCAATACAAATTCTAAGATAGAAATTCTGTTTAGCTCAGTTGATTTCCAGATAAAAATTATGGTTTCGTGGAGAACACTCCCCCCAGCCCTCAGGGGAAGGGTTGTAAGTTATACCCTGGGGGCATATAAGGTTTTTATAGAAAGCTTTGTCGTAGAAACTTCAAAAAGGTTCCATTCGATTGGAAATTCAAAGGGCTAGTGCCCTTTTTGATAGTCGAAAGTGATTGGAGGGCAACTAACCCCCCTCTCACGCCCACCTTTTCCCCAAACACATCCAATCAAAATTTTGAGATAGCCGTGTTATTCAACGTATTTGAAAGTTCTTGAAATTAGGTCTCTGAGGATGACAACTCTCCCTCCCCCACATCCCTCAAGACAAGGGTTGTAAGTTATGCCTTGGGGGCATATAATGTACTTAATAGACAGTGTTTTCACAAAAAGTTCAAGACGGGCTCATTTGAATGGCAATTGAAAGGAATAATGGCCTTTTTTAATAGTCAAAAAGGATTGGGAGATAATTAATACCCCTTGCATGCCACCCATTTCCCCAAACACATCCAATCAAAATTTTGAATTAGCCATTTTAGTGAATGCAATTGAGAGTTCTGGAAATTATATCTTTGAGCAGGACACTCCCCCCACAGTTATCAGGGCAAGGGTTATAAGTTATGCCCTGGGGGCAGATAAGGTTTTTATTGAAAGCTTTGTCGTAGAAACTTGAAAAAGGGCTAATTTGATTGGAAATTAAAGGGATAGTGCCCTTTATAATAGTCGAAAGTGACTGGAGGGCAACTAACCTCCCTCTCATGCCCACCTTTTCCCCAAATACTTCCAATCAAAATTTTTAAATAGCAATTTTGTTCAACGTAGTTGAAAATTTTGGAAATTAGGTCTTTAACGATTACAACCCCCCCCCTCCCACAGCCCTCAGGGTAAGGGTTGTAAGTTATGCCCAGGAGGCATATAAGGTTCTTATAGAAAGCGTTGTCGTAGAAACTTCAAAAAGGGCTCATTCTAATGGAAATTGAAATGGCTAGTGCCCTTTTTAATAGGTGAAAATAATTGGAGGGCAGCTAACCTCCCTCTCAAGCCCACCATTTCCCCAAACACATACAATCAAAATTTTGAAAAAGCCATTTTTCAACGTTGTTGAAAGTTCTGGAAATTATGTCTTTGAGGATGAACCCCAGGTTCTTATAGAAATTTTTGTCGTAGAAACTTCAAAAATGGGCTCATTTGATTGGAAATTGAAAGGTCTAGTGCCCTTTTTAATAGTCAAAAAGCGAACGGAGAGCAACTGAGCCTCCTCTCACGCTCACCATTTCCCGAAACACATTCAATCAAAGTTCAGAGACAGCCATTTTGTTCAACGTAGCTGAAAGTTCTGGGAACTATGTATTTGAGGATGACAATCCCCCAGAGCCCCCAGGGCAAAGGTTATAAGTTATACCCTGGAGGCATATGAGGTTTTTGTACATAGAGCTGTCGTGGAAACTTCAGAATGGGTTCATTCAATTGGAAATTGAGAGGGCTAGTGCCCTTTTTAATATTCGAAAGTGATTGGAGGTAAAATAACCCCCCTCTCACGCCCACCATTTCCCCAAACACATCCAATCAAAATTTTGAGATAGCCATTTTGTTGAACGCAGTTGAAAGTTCTGGGAATTAGGTCTTTGAGGATGACAACCCTGTTGCCCGTTCAATTTTTTATGGAAGGGATGGTTGTTTAACTTCTAAGAGGCTCAGTGTCTCTCCCTGAAAACGATTATGTCAATATATTCAATATATACTGTATTTTAATGTCAGTATTCGTTTTAGAACAGGAATTAATCAAAAAACCCTTTTGCACAAAATAAGTTTTTCGAAAAAAAGGTAAAGAACTCCATTAAAACAAAAATGAACAAAAATAGAGTCAAATAATCTACCAAGCATACAACATACCCAAATCTTCATTATTAATTAAATAAAGCCCTAAACAGACAGAAATTAAAATAAGTCTAGCTTAAAATGAGCAGAAATTAATATGAGAAAGGTTCTAAACCCTATTCTTTCTAAAAGCCAGGATATATCTTGTACTTTACTGAAAAAATTCTTTTAAATGTTTTCACTTTTATAACTTGACCTTAATAAGTTGTTTTATACTTTTCGGCCTAATTCTCCCATCGGGTGCTTTCCTCAAAAAAAGAGAGTTGAGATTTAAATTCCTCTTTACCTAAGCTCATACTGCATCTCTTGCTTCCAGATGATACTGGGTAAACGTTCAAATCACGACAAGGTCTGTATTTTGGATATGAAAACCCCAATTTTTTCTAGTATATAGTTTTTTTTCTACTACAAAAACTACAAAGGTTTATGCTCATGGTAATAAATTTTTGTGATGGTTTTTTTTAAATATTGTCCAACAAATGCGACATCTAAACAAAATAAAGTATCCTTTCATAATAAATAAATAAATAAAAACTACAGAGAAAAATGTAATATAAAGAACTACAGACTTATCTTTTTACAACGTCGTCTTTTTAGAACGTCGACAGTCATAACATCAACACGTCATAACGTCTAAAATTTTTTGGATGTTATGACTGTCGATGTTCTGACGGTTAGTGATTCTGATGGATTTTCGTTATGAATTTTTTTTTTTAGATGTTATGACATGTCGACGTAATGACTGTCGACGTTCTGACGGTTAGTGGTTCGGACGGATTTTCGTTATGAAAAAAAATTATAAGTTTATATAATAGTAATAAGTATATAATAGTTTAGAAGCAAATTTCGGCTATATATTTGCACATCAGGGGATTGGGGTAAAGCATAGCACATATTAAATACGTAGCCTACCCTAACCTAGGTACCTTTTCCTCCCTAAACCCCAAAAAACTAGAGTTTTAAAATTTTAGATGTTATGACGTGTCGATGTTATGACTGTCAATATTCTGATGGGTAGCGATTGTGACTGTCGATGAACTGACATGTCGATGTTATGACTATCGATGTCCTGACGTGTCGATGTTCTGACGGATTCTTTGTCGATGTTATGACGGATTTTGTCGATGTCCTGACGGTTGGAAATTAATCTAAAGGAAAGTAAGTCTTAGGCTAGAACTAAATGAGAGCGAGACCATGTTGTTAGGTAACGAGAACATCGACCAAGTGGATAGATTTTCTTACCTGGGCTGCATTATTAGCACAGGTTGTGGGTACACTGAAAATGTGGAAAGTAGAATAGCCAAGGCGCAAGGTGTCTTCTTTTTTTACAGTTAAAAAAATACTGGAGGAATCGGAAGACATGTTTACACATTAAATTAAATAATTGAAAGCCACGTTGATTACGATGGTCAAGCATGGCTATGAGACATGGGCACTTCAAAAGGTTGAGTAGTGTTATAGTTACACTTGTGGATAAAATCAAACCCGCGCATCATCACAACTACAATAATTCATCCTTCGCGTAAATTTGGGAGTTGAACAATGTTCAGCTTTCAGTCGTAAAATTCATGATCGATTATCTAGTCATTTAAGGTATTTTTTTTTAATTTAAAACAAAATGGAACAACATAATTCCTATCTAAATGATGAACATGGCAAAAGGTACAAAGACCTAGTATTGCTAGACACTAACTGGGAACAAATTAGCGTAAATACAGGCTTTTCAAGCTAATTTTATGCCATGTCAATTTTCCGCTTAGGCAGTACACGTTTGACGTTAAAATCAAGAAAGAGCTTATATCATTCAAATATTTTTTATCTTTCTTTTTATCAACAGGACTATTGTGTGTCTCAGGCGTTGGACCTTTTTGTCTCTAGAAGATAATTTTCTTGGATGTATTTACTCCGCGTCTCGTCAACAACACATATCTGGAGGATAAAATTGTAAACAATTGCATTGGACCGCTATGCGAAAATCGCCATCATCAATAAATAGATTCGTCAAGGTCCCAAGAAGTGTTAGCAGAATTAATACTCTAAATATTTGGGGACTACGAATCGGCATTGTCACTCTGCAGTAAAGAGAGCAACGGAAAATTGATCTTTCACTACAAGTAAATTAGCGGATGTTTAGTTAGAATGATAGGCTACATGTATCAAACAAAACTTAAAGCACAGAAAGCTAGATCGAACCCTACTTGAGTTGAGCCAAATCATCTAAAGTTGGATATATAATATGATTAATTTAACATAATATATGATTAAAATATGTAGCCTAATATTAGTATATAATATATAATTTAATATCTGCTCTATAAAATTTAATATCATTTATGTTTAAATATTTCCACAAAAAAATCGTTCAAAAACCCGTTATGCACTTCAAGACTGAATACCAAACTTGTGTATCAAAGGGGCAGTGATACCAACGGGGTGAGGACTATTGCCCCCCTAGGTTTAAAAAAAAGATACCTTTTTTTGTATCTTCGCTTAAAAAATTGATTAAAATCCTTGCCCCTCCTTTAGATCCGTAAATTGGTGCCCCTGTCCAGGGGTGCCTAAAGACAGTTTTCAAGGGGTTGGGGACATGTTTAAAAAATCCGAGAAATGTGACACATTTCTTCATTATATCATAAAAGTTTGTTATTTTTTGTTCCTGATCTGTCACCCCCTCGCCCTCTGTGTTTTCTGCTTTACATCCCTATATAAACAATTTAGGGCCTGTATCCCACCCAAAATTAGAAAAATTAGGATATGTGTAAATAAATTGGCAAATTTTAGAACATACGGTGGTTATATAGGTTGAAGAAACTTTCCTTTTCCTTGAATCTGTTAGAATTCCTACAAAACATTTAACCAGTGTCACTAGAATTGCTGTGTTACTTTTCTTCTTTGACAGGGAGTGAAAAAAAGGCAAATAATGCATAAATATATAGTTTCCTTACACTATTTTGCTGTTTTGAAGTAGGATGTTAGGGATGCTTTGAGGTATAGAGCAAAGGCCTGTTATTTTCAGACTATGGCTGTCCATTATTTATTACCATATGAGACTTTGAATTAAATGCTTTATGTATTAAATGGAATTAGCACTTCTCGACGCCCATGTAACGCTTGTATAGGTCACAAGATGACTCTAACCATTCTTAAGAGCTATTAAATAAAAAAAAAGTTTTTCATTGTTTAAAAAAATAGAGTTGTGAGAAAGTCAAACTCTAGCGTAAAGACCGAGGCGTTGAGGAGGGGACAGCCCCTTTCATATACGGAATAATTTCTGTTCGTTTTAAGTTTTAACGTCGTTCCTTACTTTCAGTTAAAAAAAACTTGTTTTTTTTAATTTAATTTTTGAACGTTTTTGAATTAATGCATGTTTTGATTTTGGCTCACCAGTAGAAAAGGGTGTGCCAGTCGGGACCCCACACCATATATGGGCATAGACTCCCACGAGATACACTGCGTGCTGCCATCTACAAAATTAGTCTAACGCTGACGGGACATAATTTATGCATGTTTTTATGGTTTTTGTCACTGAGAATAAAAAAAACAGGATTTTTCTCACTTTGATGTATTTTCATGGTTTATTAATGTCTAATGGGGTCAAGATCGATTTATTTGTTGTTGTTGTTTGACCAGGTGTAATGACTCCTGGGGTGAAGTTTGCACATGCGCATTGACGGTGGGAAGAGATGTATTGATCTAGGACTCGAGGGGGAAGTGGATTTCCGAGAAACTGATTGCGTAATCGGTGGGGAGAGGATTTCCGAGAAATTGATTGCGTAACCGAAGGGGAACTAAATTTCCGAGAAATTGATTGCGTAATCGAAGGGGAGAGGATTTTTGAGAAATTGATTACATAATCGCTGGGGGAATTTTATTCATCCGATAACGGGAAACAGGATCACGTGTCTCCTTCTAAGCCAATCAGGGAGTCGGTTACATATTAGCGGGAGAGGATTGCAGAGAATATAAGGAAAGGATTTTTGTTATAGTTTTTATTAGTGTGGGAATAGAATTCAACGGAGTGAGAACAGTTTGACTTTACTCATTTGGATATATTTGTGCTGATGATGAGTGGAATGTTTACCCTATTAGAAGTTGATAGTGGAGTTAGTAGCAATAATACAAGAGCACCAAACATTGTGGCGGAAATCATGAGAGAATCACGGCTTTGTCTGGAATGGGATGAAGTATGCGCAAGACATGTAAGGTCCTTGAGGAAATTCGGAAGGCAGGATAAATTATGCTTTGTTAGAAAAGTTGATATAGCGCAAGTGAATAGGTTTCAATGTGTTTTAAGAGCGTTGGTGAAACATATCGAAGACAATAAACTGTATCGCTAATTGTACATGCTTAGTATTATTGTTGTAATTATCTAATAAAATTGTTTCAAAATCGAAAATGTTCCCTTTCCTTTTGTTGTTAGAATGTTAGGCTAACAAATCATGGTCAGTCTAGAGTCAGCAGTCAGAGTAAAAGGATTGAAAAATGAATAAATTTGAGGAAGATAGAATTAGATCGAAGCTGGTGTTTATGGAAAAATATTTGGATTTGGATGATAATTTTCTCGAGTTATCTCTTCAACGCAGGATATTCTCTCGGGAAACACTTGACAATATAATGGGGACTGATTCTCCCCCATTGGACTATTGTATGAAGCTTTGTCAATGGACTCAAATGCTTATACTCAATTTATTGATATATTAATTGGAACAAAGCAGAATAATATCGTGGATACACTTTTGAAAAATTTGCCATAGATTCAATATAGATGGCTTCCCCACCATTCGAAAGAGGTGACGTCACAGAGTTACTCCTCTCCCATTCCTCCACTCTGAATTTATCTGTCAGCAGGGATGATCAGTTTCGTTTTAGCTGTGAGAGAGAGCTGACATCGGAAACCAAAAAAAAAATGTTCTATACATGTCCATTATGCATGTACACTCTTGGCAGTTGGACTCAATATGAGAATTGTACAATTATTGATGACTATAGTGAACATTGTAAATTATGTAATCATTGTAAATTACATAGAGGCTATGCAGTACAAATTAAAGGATGTAATTCATGTCTTGAAGAGATTTGTGACTCTCACCCTAGAGGACATCTGTGCTCCAATTGTCACTATGAGAAATGTGATCAGTGGGAGAATACTTACCCCGCTATGATTGGAAAAAATACCAAACGTGATTTTAGTATCTTTCCACGAGAATAGTATCATCGTAGATTTAAGTTTTTATGGGAAGAGGAGTCTTTTGTACATTTCAACTGTTGGACTAACAGGACAATTTGATTTCAAAGTCATCGCTGTGTCGACACTTCTTACTATTACTATATACCTAGTTATATTTATATGGCAGTTACCGAAGGTGATTCACTATTCGAAAACACTGTATGTGATATTGCTTCCAATAGATAGATTGAAACTCGGGAATTTCATAATATGAATGCAAACAGTATCATTGACTATACAAAGAGATATGATAAGAGTGAAGTTATATTGTGCTGTATAAAATGTGACCCTGACCTCGAAGCCAATCAAGATGATTGTATAGTAAATTCAAATGATTTAGCAACATTATTAGTTAACGACAGTTACCTGTAAATCGAAGAAGAAGAAATCTGAATGAAATAATTGAAGAAACTGTTGTATATATAGATTTTTTATTAATAAACAAATTCACAAACATTTTTTAAACACTTTACTCTTAGGGCACTGAAATTTATACTGTACAGGTCTGAGAGGATATTTTCCACTAAAAAGTCGTTCAGACGTGGATTGTCACCATAAATGTTGAGAAAATGCTTGTAAGTATAGCCGCGACATCTGAACACAAAATATAGTAGTGCATGGAAACCACAGCTTTTAGTCGTCAGATCCTGCACTCTCCTCCGATTTTGAATAATAGTTTTCACACTGATCTCAATATAGTTGTTGATGTGGGGTGTGTAGAATGTATTGGGTAGACCAAGAGGATCAAAAATTGAATTTTCATTATAGTTTGAAAGATACACAGCAAATGACACGTCAGTACAGTCAATGGACTGCTGTTAACAATAATTATGCTATTGATGACACTTAGAATTTTTCGAATAAAGTCTGATGGCAGACAATAGGATTTGTACTGGGACATGTAGGGATCCATATTAAATACATTGATTATTTCACTGGTGTTCATGGTGCCAAGTCTAGTAGAACACTGTCTTCGGGAGTGATTTCCCAATAGATTTCATATTAATTTAGTGAGATTAGTGCAATACTCTCAGCCGAAGAGTTGGCAAATGTACGCTCTAAATGCACACTCCCCACACGTACTATACTCATATCCAGTATGCCAGACAAATCTAGTTCAATGATACCATGTGTTTTAGCAAACATTTCTTCGGTTATACCATTTTCAAATAGTTGCGAATCATGATCTAGGGTTTGCAAGGTCAACTCATACAATGTTCTATAGGATTTATCAAAAGATGATTGTAGAGGGGGAAGCTTTTTATTTTGCAAACAAGAGATGAGAACCCAAAAATTTCGAATTTATGTGGACATCCAGTCCACGATCCTATTGCACTAGCACTTTTTGCAAATGCCAAATCAAGCTTTGAAGGAATTTCGCACTTGATAAAGAATGAGTCGGTGAAGGTGCGTGACCCCATGGCAATATGACACTGATTGGTGATTGTATGAGGAACAAGTAGTTTAATATTATTTCCACTAGCTCTCAGTTTTTTCACTGCCAAAGCAACAGAACTCTAAACTTGCTGTTTGCATACATGAAGCATTGCCGAGGTGAGGGAGAGACTTACATCAGTATTGGCCGCAAGTTCGTTTCTCACTATGAAATTTGATGGAGCAAGCGTTAATTTTATATCCACTTTAATATTGGGTGGTAGCCATTGGGGTATATTAAATTTCATGAGTTTATTTCATGATATATTTTTCCAACTAGATGTAATTCACTAGTTGTAGCATTTTTAAGTGCATCTGTACTATCAGTATTAGTAATATATTCATATCCATTGGAGGTGCCTCTCAATTCCTTGTATGACTTGGGTGTCATCAGCATGAATTGCATATAGCTTGTATAATTTGAGAGATTGCTGCTTGTGCTCACCAGCGTGCCATTGATGTAGACACTGATTTGACGAAATAAATTATGCAATATACAATTTTCATAGGATATTCCATTGGCAAGAATTGGCAATGTATTATCGGATTTCCGGACTTTCATTTGTAAATCTATAAATTTTGAAGACATGTCCATAAAGTAGTCTTCATTGGAATAAATTTGAAAGTGGATATTATCGGAGAGGGGTTGTTGAGGATAAAATAGTTCATAGTATCCATGTTTGACACTCACATCAACATTTTCAGCATTGAATAGATTCAATGAGGCGGTGATTGAAGGTTGAGAATCCTTATGCGGTAGGTAGGACATTTAGGAAAAGAAATCTAGTTTCGATCTAACAATTCTCTTCCTGGGTTTTCTTCTACAACTGTTTACAGTGCATGTCGGCTTTTTCCTTCTTTTCTTTGACAGTGGTGATGTCTTACGCTTTCGACTTGATTAGAGATTGACGGGCTATGCACCGTTTCTCGACCTTTTTAAACCTTTTTTATATTGTTTTGTTCCCTCACCCGGGGTTTATACACCGGACGTAAGATTTTTCGAAGCACTTTTATTAAAATCTCTGCCAGAGCCCAAATCGTATAATGTAGAGGATAAAAATCTGTCGCAGCCGGTACAAGATATTTTCTAGCCAGTGGTAGTGAAGAGCGAAACAGCTTAGCAAACCAACTGCCAAGACCATAGCCAGACATTGACGAGTGACCTTTGTAGTAGTCCATTCCATTGCTCTGTTGTCTTGGGCCAAGAGTATTAACATAGCAGTCAATATCAGGACAAATGAATACCACTTTTCTATTAGACATCTTGTTGAACAATGGGTCGAAAATGGCATGTAATCACAGCCAAACCTTTTGAAATTGCTATGGGATCACCTAATTCAGTTCTTAGTGTTAACTGACAGAGTTCCAAATAGGAAGTGTTTACGGGAATATACTGAAGATGCTTTATATTGTAGTGGTCAATATGTTCTTGATTGGTTTTTCGTTCAAGAACTCGTAGGTGGGGAACATTTGAATTACCAACCCGGGAGGTTTCCACAAACGAAGCGTAGAGAAATATACATGTGTCCGTGGAGAAGGCAGGTGGGTTGTCTGCAAAAATGAAATTAGCGTTTCCCGCACGTTTACCATTGATTATATTGAGCTTAAAGCCAAGAACATCCTTTAGATTATCATTGAGAATAACCTTTTCATTGACAATAGGTGAACAAATATAGATCTTACACTCCTCCTTTGAATAGTTGAAATGAAAAGCTCATTTTTTACGAGCGGAAATTCTTTTATTAATAGAACGACATAAATCATTCATACAGGTGAGTTCCTCGTAGGGTAATTCAATATATGGATAATACATCCTATTCATCTTTTGAATTTGTTCTTGGTCACCTGAGGGTGGTGGCGGCCAATCAAAGGGTCTAATTTTATTTCATATTTACGATCCTTTCTCAGGATGTCATAGGTATTTTTGAGAATACAGTCGACAAGAGCCACTTCACACTTTCCGTCGAAATTGATGGTGGGGGAGAGTTTCGTCTAAAAATAACTTGTTCTATTCAAGTCATTGTATAGAGGATCAGAAACATTGGACATGAAGTCAAATAGAAATCATTGGGCATTGTTAATATCTTCAGCACTGACCCAAGAATCAAAATCTGAGTTGTATCCTAGCCAGCGAACAAGCAACTGTCTCTTGCCCCTACGAGTACGACTCTTTAATATCTTTTCAATTTGATAAATTTCGCTAGTGCTACCAACTTTTTGCTGTTCATATTTATAATGACTGCCGAGAATATCATCATCTTTGGTGTCTCGCAGTCGATATGTCGTGGGCTCGGTGTCCAGGATTTTGGACACTTTAAAAAGTTCGGTGCTCCATAAATAATTCCCCTTTTCAAAAATATTGGTGGTTCTATTAATTCGAACAGTATCACCAACATTGAATTTCTTCTTCTTCTTCACATTTTTTTCTTTTTCATCATTGAAATATTGCTCTAGAAAAGTTTCAAATGTATTTTCATTATAGTGAAGGCCCCACTAGGTTGGGTTAGACAATGATTGATGGTATTGTCAGTTACATCTCTACTTGACTTTATCTCAATCCCAAATAAAGTTAGGCGTGATGTCCAGTGAATAACATTTTCAAATTAATTGATAAATTGTCATTGCTAGTCTTTCAGTCAGTCCAGCCTTTATCGCGATTTGATTATGAGAAAGTGTAGCATAATATTTCGATAGAACGTTTTGCACATGGGAATTAATAAATTCACTACCACGATCTGATTGAATTTTTCTATAGCAATCCTGCTCAAGAATACTTTCTAAAGCCTGAGCAACTTCAACACCGCTCTTTGACCGTAATGGGATGGCATATGCATAGTGACTAAAGATACTGATTGCCACTAGAATATATTTGCAGGGTGCATTGTGACGTCGTTGAATCGCGTCTATAGTTAAAAGATTCGTTCGCATTATATGCAGAGGGAAGAAGGCTTTAGTTTGTCGATATTGTTTGCCACGAAGCCTGCGATTCCGAAGCAGTGTGTAACTCTGTTAATTCTCTAGATACTCCTTTGCTTTTTTTTGTTCACTATAGGAGGCAACTATCGAAGGGTTTTTTGGAGAACCTAAACGGGGCCAACCTTTTCATTGAAACATTTCAGAGTTTCGGCCATTTTGAATCCAAACATGTAGTGTAATTTCCATTCCCCTTCTTCACACTGAAGGGTGAATCAATCCGTCTTCACCTTTGAATAGCAGCCACAGGTGTTATAAAATCATTGCTGCTGCTGCTGCTGCTAGTATTTTCCAATATTGAATCTTCTTCTATTTTAAATGGTGTTGATGTTGTTGGAGTACTATATTCTCTTAATTTCTTTAGAATTTGCTTATTGCCAATAAGTCTTTTTGAAAAGTTTGATGAATTTAGAAATTCGTATAGATTATTGTCAAATGATAAAAGTCCTTTACAATTCGTCACCATATCACAAATTAAATCAACTAGATTATAACTTTTTCCCTGAATTAGAATTTGTTTCCCTGTGATGTCGACTTGAACTTGATGATCATCACCACCAGTTTCCAACATGAGATAAAATAATACTCTTTTACTCTGTTCTCGATGGGTCACTGGCAATAGGTTTCCAATTGTTGACACTATAGAATTCAATTCCTTCCCCTTTGATTGCACAGAATCTTGAGCAGATGTTTCCCGTTTAGAGGGATCTGTGATAACAGCTGGTCTCTCACGATAAGGTCTATGTTTGTCCACACGTTGCAATGCATCTTGAAGTAAAAGCAGTTTTTTGTCATTGGCAATATTCTCATCATTAATGAATTTGCTTAGATTATCTTCAAAATGTTCGACGGGAGAGAGGACAAGCTAAAATGGTGTCAATTTATATGGTTTAGCCATTCTCTAGAGAAAACTGTTTACAAGTCCTGCAATTATTGGTTGTAAAAGTGTAAAAAAGCTACCGCCCGCTTGAAGGAGACGTTTTCTTTTAAAATTTTTTTCCTTGTTTTTGCAAGCCAAGGCGCGTACAGTGGAACGATGTTGCTTTGTCTGTTGTCTAATTCCTTCTGGCAAGTGTACATTGCCTTCAGTTAAATTTAAACAAAGTTCAGATATTAGATTAATGAAATCATTGTCAACACTCTGTTTGAGTATAGCCTTCCTGAGTGGAGGTTTTGAAGTGCCTAAAATAGAAAATCAATGCCGTTGTTTGTGTTGTTTTTTCAGTGCCATAATGTCAACTAATAGCCTTTTCTACTGTTCACTGGAAGATATACGGTAATTTCTGTGCCAAAAATATCGGTGATTATACGTAGTTCCTGGGGTGTGCTCTGGTTAACATCAAACAAAATTTAGCCGTAGGGCCCTTTTGCCGCCTTAGCCTAAGCTGACAACAGAAATTTGGGGGCGCCGGGGTATATTCGCTTATTAAGAGTTATTAGTAAGCTAAAATCACGAACAGATTAATAGTTAATATAAATGTTGCAATACAAAGCAAGAGTTTGCATATATTTGCTCTGATGAAACAGATTGTGTAGAACTAGGGTTATGGAAATCTGTTCATGATGAGAGCGAACGGTGAACAGGTGTAGTATTTCCTGTGAGAACTGTTCAATGGATTCAGCCAAATCATCAATAATCAGCCACGAGTTTGGTTCAATACTATTGAAAACATCAAGTCCTCGTATGAATTGTATTGGTATGGTTGTGGCAATAGCTTTTATTTGATCATAGGACTCCTGCCAAATACTATAGCAATAATAAATTTTCTTTGGTTTTTCCAAAAACATTTTATTACAATTTTGAATTATTTTTGCTAAAAGTGTTGTTTTCCCCGTTATTGATGGACCACACAGAAACGATCTGAAGGGTGTTTTAAATTGATACATGCTGCTGCTGCTGCTGTTGACAACAGTCGGACTACAACTAACTGTAAACCATACTTTTCCAATGAATAAGTAGTACTAATAATTTTCCCATAGCTCTATCTAGTACCTTAACAAGAACAACAAAAACAATATTTAACTGTCATTTATTCGACATGAAAACTCTATTTGTTCAATATGAACAACATAAAAAAAACACTTATTCAAACGTTATTTAGATAGAAAAACACTTCTGTTCAAACATGAACAACATAAATATGACACTTGTTCAACATGAACAACATAAAAATTACACTTGTTTAAACATTATTAAGATAAAAAAACAAAACACTTCTGTTCAAACATAAACAACAACAGTTATTATAAAAATTCTTTTGTTCATCAAGAACAACAACAACAACACTTATTGTCATAAAAACACTTTTTTGTACAAACACACACTATTTGTACAAACACACTTTATTTTATTTTTTTTTTGTACAACATGAACATGAACATGAACTTAAAATAGCACAGTTGAACATTATGAATTTAAAAGGGGTCCCCTCCACCCTCCGGGGAGCTGCGGGGCCGAAGGCCGGCCGCGAGCGGGACCCCCCACCCCCGGGGCCACGGGGCCGAAGGCCGGCCGCGGGTGGGACCCCCTACCCCAAGGGGCCGAAAGCCGGCCACGGGCGGGATCCTCCATCTCCCGGGAGCCACGGGGCCAAAGGCGGGGCCGAAAGCCGGCCGTGGGCGGGACCCCCCACCCCCCGGGATCGAAACAGTATACAATAGTTGTCGTCACTGCTGCTACTGCTACAGGTTAGGTAAGGTTTAGGTGAGGTTAATTCATGAAAGATTTAGGTTAGGTTAGTTAATTTATGAAAGGTTAGGGTTAGTGGTTAGAGTCAAACTCAGGTTAATTTATCCAGACCAAGTTGATTGCGATAGTCTATGCATTCAACCCGGTCTGAAATACGGTAGTGGCCATGGGGTAATACACTTACACCATTCTCGAGCACAAAGACTTTGTCGGATATACATGACATTGCATTCTTTTCCACTCTTACAGTATAATTTTTATACTGTAGAGAGCGAATTGCAAGCACTTGTGCTCTCGGCACTTGGCTACTTTCTACACAGTCTCTGTACACGCTCATGTTGAAATTGCTTTTTACAAAATGTGTAGGCACCCCTTTACACGCCTGCTTTACATCCCTGTTATGTGTTTCTACGCATTAAACTTTGGGACCCTGGAACACCCCCCTGGATATCAAATAACTCCCCGTATCTGATTTTGACATTAGTAGTTGGTTGGGGGCTTGACGTTTCACCAACTCGGGGTAGAGGGACGGATTCCAGTTGGTGAAATCCATCCGAGAGCTGATGTGTTCCCCATTTTCTAAATCCCCCAATAAATCCTCGGTTTTTACTTTTAACAGAAGAGAATCTGTATCCCCATAGTTAACTTGAACCTCCCCCTCCCGTGACAACCTGAGCTTTTTGGAAATTTCAAGTACTGAACTACCTCCTGCTATATTCTTGTTCAGTATCACATTTCTCTTTTTCCTGTGTAGAAGAACCATGCCAGCCTCTATGCTCGTGAACGTTGTAAAATTGGGGTCGGCAATAAATCTTGCACACTCTTGAGGGTCAGTCACGACATCGAGAAAATCATCATCCAAAATCAAATGTTTTTCCATAAACACCAAATTCGATCTAATTCTCTCTTTCTCAAATTTATTCATTTTCCAATCCTATCACTCTGACTGCTGACTCTAGACTGACCATGATTCGTTGGCCTAACATTCTAACAACAAAAAGAAAGGGAACATTTTCGATTTCGAAACAATTTTATTGGATAATTACAGGTCAATAATACTAAGCATGTACAATCAGCGATACAGTTTATTATCTTCGATAAGTTTCACTAATGCACTTAAAGCACATTGATGTCTATTCACATGTGCTATATGAACTTTTGCAGCGAAGCATAATGATCCTCCATTTTAAATTTGCTCAAGGATATCACATATCTTGCATATACTTCATCCCATTCCAGATAAAGCCGTGATCCTCTCGTGATTTCCACTGCAATGTTTGGTGCTCTTGTATTATTGCTACCAACTCCACTATCAACTTGTAATAGGGTAAATATTCCGCTCATCATCAGCACAAATATATCCAACTGAGTAAAGTCAAATTGTTCTCGCCCCGTTGAATTTTATTCATAGACTGATAAAAGCTAAAAAAAAAATACTTTCCTTATATTCTCTGCAATCCTCTCCCGCTAATATTTCCGCCTATGATTGGTTTAGAAGGAGACATGTGATCCTGTTTCCCGTTATCGGATCAATAAAATTCCACCACCGATTATGTGAATCAATTTCTCGGAAATTTACTTGTCCTAGTCAATTACGTAATCAATTTCTCGGAAATCCTCTCCCCTTCGGTTATGCAATCAATTTCTCGGAAACTCACTTGTCAGTAGTATTTATATAATGCTTAAGAGCGGGGTGTCTCCCTATATAGCTATAACAGTTTCAAGCAGACAGTGCTCCCGTCAATGCAAGCAGACAGTGTAATGACCGGAATTCAACCACCGTGAAAATTCGTGTTGATCTGTGTTCAAAGTGCGTGATGATTCCTTTGTATGAAATTGTGAAATTCTTTTTGTAATTTAATTTGTTAGGCGTGGTTGACTTATGTTTAACCTTGAATACGGATATAAAAACTCTGACAATTTGT
Source organism: Artemia sp. Qi Xiang Cuo (assembly GCF_049724085.1). NCBI lineage: Eukaryota > Metazoa > Arthropoda > Branchiopoda > Anostraca > Artemiidae > Artemia > Artemia sp. Qi Xiang Cuo. Next base: position 80,863,398 of record NC_142800.1, read on the forward strand.
TATCTTCTCAGTTCAGAGTTGGCATTTGAAATATAATGATGCATTCAAATAAAAGGAATATTGTCGAAAGCTACACGCAAGAAGTAAGTTATTCATTTATATTCATAGTGGGTAAATAAATTAATTCTATTAAAATTTATACAGACCTTATTATAGTTAACAGATTGTTAAATATTTTTTGAACCTGGATCTCCAGAGGTCGGTAAAGAGCAATATCAAAACAAGAAAAAAAGTATGTAAACACTGTATTTAAATGGCTTGCGAGTTTAGCACATGAGTTAAATCATACCTATTTTTTATTCCGAACCAAAGTTCCCCACATTCGTCCCCCACCGGCCCCTTATTTGTTCCCCACCGGCCCCACATTCGTTCCCCACCGGCCCAAAGTGCCACAATCGTCCATCCCCATCCCTCCAACCCCCTCCCTCCAACCCCCTCCCTCAAACCCCTCCCTCCGACCCCCTTCTTCCAACCACCTCCCACCGACCCCCCTACACCCCCCTCCCTCCTTTTTTTTTTTTTTAATTTTTTTTTTAACTTTTTTTAACTTTTTTATACATCTCTTATAATTTAATCAAACACACTTAAAACACAAAAATTTCATATTTGATATTTTCCAACTTCAAAATGAGAATGATATGGATATGTGTGTCGCAACTTTTACTATTAGAAAAATAATGTTTGTAGTGACTTTTTTTTAACTTTTTTCTGACAATTTTTTTTTCTGACAGTTTTTCTTAACTTTTTTATACATCTCTAAATCATATCTGAAAAATAGAATGACACTTTCAATTTAAATTTTAAAAACTTATTATTGTGCATACTATTGATGAGGACTGATGGTTCTCTTTCAAGATTTTTTTCATTAAAAAAAAACTTTTTTTTTAGGTTTTTCCAGAGCTCCCCCTACCCATTAAGAAGATAAGAAGGGGTGAAGCGACTCCAGTGTGTGCACATGATAAAGTCATTGTTGCCTTGAATGCTGACAAAGAGATATATTTGAACTATGGAATAAGTAGTAGTGGAGATCTTATTGGGAATGTATGCATACGTTGTCATGACAGTGAGGAGTTAAAATCCTTTGGAGTAGTCAAGAATTTTCATCGTTCAATAGGTGGATATGTGAAAATATCATTTCCAGAGAAGTTAATACTCAAAGAGAATGCCAACATAAAAATAATGGTTGATGAAGATGGGCAACTTCTAGCTAATGGTTCTGGTAATATGTAAGCCGTTGATAGATCGTATTGTCATTTTTCTGGTATTAGAATTCGAATGAAAGCAGAAAGGAAAAAAAGGCCCACTGATGCATCAACATTTTAAACCATATCTTGTCAACGTGCCTGAACTGCTACCTCTGTAAAAATAATGTTATTATGGACAGTGAAATTACCGGAAAAATAAAAAGAGCATTGGCAGACAATATCACTAATGAATGTAATGATAAATTGATTGGAAAATGAAGCATAATTGAGCATTATTACTGTTATTGATCATATACTCAATGAATCTAATAATACCTACGATGTAACGTGTATTGAATCAATAGGTGACATCCCAGTAGTAATCGTATATGACTCAAAATGGATGAATAATTATTCTAGTGGTTATGAACTAAGAGAAGCGAGTAACTCTAATATCAAGAGAGAGAACATGATAAATTATTTTATGGAACAGATTCAGAGTGTTCAATGCTGTTCAATGATGTTAATAATGTAAAATAATGTCTGTAACATATTTTTATATTAATATTCTACATGTTTTTACTTCAATAAAAATATTTTATTCATTACTTTGTTATATTTCTATTATTTTAGGAAAAGTTAGCATGTCAAGCGCTTAGAATGTTTTATTAAAAAGTAGGAGATTTTTTTCATTTTCTATGGAAAAATTAGAATTAAACTATAACTTTTTTCTTTTCTCTGAGAAAATTCAGAAGAGAACTTGAACTTTTCTTCACTTCGCTGTGAAAACTCATAATTAAAGTGGAAACTTTTTCTCTTCTCAGGAAAAACATTCAGAAGAGAACTTTAAATTTTTCGTCTCTTTGAGAGAAATCGGAATTATCAGAAGGATTTTGTCAACATCCATCCTTGTTTCTCAAAACTAAAAGCTAAGTTCCTCAAAATGATGTAACATTGCTAAGGATATCAGATGCACTTAAAAATATGTATCCTTGTTTCTCAAAACTAAAAGCTCAGGTCCTCATAATGATCTAACATTGCTATGAATTTAAGATTCATTTTGACAATATGTATCCATGTTTCTCAAAACTAAAAGCTAAGTTCCTCATAGTAATCTAATATTGCTAAGTACATCAGATGCATTTTGACCCTATACATCCTTGTTTTTCTCAACTAAATGATAAGTTCCTCAAAATGATATAACACTGCAAAGAATATCGGATGCATTTTGTCCACATCCATCCTTGTTTCTCAAAACTAAAAGCTAAGATCCTCAAAATGATCTAACATTGCTATGGATATCAGAATATCGGATGCATTTTGACCCTACGTATCCTTGTTTCTTTCAACAAAATGACAAATTCCTAAAAATGATCTAACATTGCTAAGGACATCAGTTGCATTTTGACCCTACGTATCCTTGCTTCTGTCAACAAAATGATAAGTTCCTAAAAATGATCTAAAATTGCTAAGGACATCAGATACATTTTGACCACAAGGATCCATGTTTCTCAAAAATAAAAGCTAAGTTCCTCAAAATGATCTAACATTGCTAAGGCTATCAGATGCATTTTGACCCTATGCATCCTTGTTTCTCTCAACTAAATGATAATTACCTCAAAATGATCTAACATTGCTAAGGACATCAGATACATTTTGACCCAATGCATCCTTTTTTCTCTAAACTAAATGATGAGATCCTCAAAATAATCTAGCATTAGTAAGGATATAATGTGCATTTTGACAATATGTATCCTTGTTTAACAAAACTTAAAACTAAGTTTTTCAATATGAGCTAATATTGTTAAGGATATCATAATTATTTTGACCCTATGCATCCTTGTTTCTCCCAACTAAATGATAAGTTCCTCAAAATGATCCAACATTGCTAAGGATATCAGAAGCATTTTGTCCACATCCATCATTGTTTCTCTAAATGAAAAGCTAAGTTCCTAAAAAATCATCTAACACTGCCAATGATATCAGATGCATTTTGACCCTATGCATCTTCGTTTCTCTCAACTAAATGATAAGTTCCAAAAAATTATCTATATGCATCGTTGTTTCTCTCAACTAGATGATAAGTTCCTCAAAATCATCTAACATTGCTAGAGATATCAGATGCATTTTGACCACATGCATCCTTGTTGATCAAAAATAAAAGCTCAGTTCCTTAAAATGATCTAACATTGCTAAGACTAGCAGATGCATTTTGACCCTATGTATCCTTGTTTCTCTAAACTAAATGATAATTGCCTCAAAATGATCCAAATTTGCTAATAATACCAGATGATTTTTGACCACATGCTTCCTTGTTTCTCAAAAATAAATGACAAGTTCCTCAAAATGATGTAACATTGCTAAGGATATAAGAAGAATTTTGACAATATGTATCCTTGTTTTTCACAACGAAAATATAAGCTCGTCAAACTGATCTAACATTGCTATTGATATTAAATGCATTTTGACAATGATTATCCATGCTTCTCAAAATTTAAAGCCAAGTTCCACAAAAAAATCTAAAATTTCTTAGGATATCAGTTTTATTTTGATCCTATGCACCCTTGTTTCTCTCAACTAAATGATAAATTCTTCAAAATGATCTAAAATTGCTAAGGATATCAGATGCATTTTGACCAAATCCATCCTTGTTTCTCAAAACTAAAAGCTAAGTTCCTGAAAATAATCTAACGTTGCTAAGGACACCAGATACATTTTGACCCTATACATTGTTGTTTCTCTCAACTAAATGATAAGTTCCTCAAAAATAACTGCATTCAAGTTAGGTTCAATTAGGTTCACTTGGCGCGCCACGCCAAGTGAACCTAATTGAACCTAACTTGAATGCAGTTATTTGAAAAAAGGGTGGTTTTGTAGGTTTGCTGCAGGCATCCGGTTGCTCGCTCTTTTTATTTTTTTGTTCGTGAAACTTGTTGCATGTTGATTTACTTGTTGATTACTAAAGTTTGTTTGTTTCGTGAAACAAAATGCATCTGATAGCCTTAGCAATGTTAGATCATTTTTAGGAACTTAGCTTTTATTTTTGAGAAATAAGAATGCATGTGGTTAAAATGCATCTGATATCTTTAGCAATGTTAAATCATTTTTAGGAACTTATCATTTTGTTGACAGAAACAAGGATACGTAGGGTCAAAATGCATCTGGTATTCTGGTGTCCTTAGCAATGTTAGATCATTTTGAGGAACTTAGCTTTTTGTTTTGAGAATCAAGGATGTTTGTGGTCAAAATGCATCTGATTTCTTTAGCAATACTAGATGATTTGAGGAACTTATCATTTAGTTGAGAGAAACAACAATGTATAGGGTCAAAATGTATCTGGTGTCCTTAGCAACGTTAGATTATTTTCAGGAACTTAGCTTTTAGTTTTGAGAAACAAGGATGGATGTGGTCAAAATGCATCTGATATCCTTAGCAATTTTAGATCATTTTGAAGAATTTATCATTTAGTTGAGAGAAACATGGATGCATAGGGTCAAAATAAATCTGATATCTTTAGCAATGTTAGATTTTTTTGAGGAACTTGGCTTTTAATTTTGAGAAGCAAGGATAATTATTGTCAAAATGAATCTAATATCCATAGCAATGTTAGATCATTTTGACGAGCTTAGCTTTTCGTTTTGAAAAACAAGGATACATATTGTCAAAATGCTTCTTATATCTTTAGCAATGTTAGATAATTTTAAGGAACTTGTCATTTCATTGAGAGAAACAAGGATGCATAGGGTCAAAATGCATCTGATAGTCTTAGTAATGTTAGATCATTTTGAGGAACTTATCTTTTATTTTTGAGAAACAAGGAAGCATGTGGTCAAAAAGCATCTGGTATCTTTAGCAAATTTGGATCATTTTGAGGCGATTATCATTTAGTTTATAGAAACAAGGATACATAGGGTCAAAATGCATCTGCTAGACTTAGCAATGTTAGATCATTTTAAGGAACTGAGCTTTTATTTTTGATCAACAAGGATGCATGTGGTCAAAATGCATCTGCTATCTTTAGCAATGTTAGATCATTTTGAGGAACTTAGCTTTTCGTTTTGAAAAACAAGGATACATATTGTCAAAATGCTTCTTATATCTTTAGCAATGTTAGATAATTTTGAGGAACTTGTCATTTCATTGACAGAAACAAGGATGCATAGGATCAAAATGCATCTGATAGCCTTAGTAATGTTAGATCATTTTGAGGAACTTAGCTTTTATTTTTGAGAAACAAGGAAGCATGTGGTCAAAAAGCATCTCTTGACGTGGCTCACCACGCCAAGTGAACCTAATTGAACCTAACAATGCATTTGATATCTATAGCAATGTTAGATGATTTTGAGGAACTTATCATCTAGTTGAAAGAAACAACGATGCATAGGGTCAATATGCATCTGATTTCCTTAGCAATGTTAGATCATTTTGAGGCAATTATTATTTAGTTGAGAGAAACAAGGATGCATAGGGTCAAAATGCATCTGATAGCCTTAGCAATGTTAGATCATTTTTAGGAACTTAGCTTTTATTTTTGAGAAACAAGAATGCATGTGGTCAAAATGCATCTGATATCTTTAGCAATGTTAAATCATTTTTAGGAACTTATCATTCTGTTGACAGAAACAAGGATACGTAGGGTCAAAATGCATCTGGTATTCTGGTGTCCTTAGCAATGTTAGATCATTTTGAGGAACATAGCTTTTTGTTTTGAGAATCAAGGATGTTTGTGGTCAAAATGCATCTGATATCTTTAGCAATGTTAGATGATTTGAGGAACTTATCATTTAGTTGAGAGAAACAACGATGCATTGGGTCAAAATGTATCTGGTGTCCTTAGCAACGTTAGATTATTTTCAGGAACTTAGCTTTTAATTTTGAGAAACAAGGATGGATGTGGTCAAAATGCATCTGATATCTTTAGAAATGTTAGATCATTTTGAGGAATTTATCATATAGTTGAGAGAAATATGGATGCATAGGGTTAAAATAAATCTGATATCTTTAGCAATGTTAGATCTTTTTTAGGAACTTAGCTTTTAGTTTTGAGAAACAAGGATAGTTATTGTCAAAATGCTTCTTATATCCATAGCAATGTTAGATCATTTTGAGGAACTTAGCTTTTCCTTTTGAGAAACAAGGATACATATTGTCAAAATGCTTCTTATATCTTTAGCAATGTTAGATAATTTTAAGGAACTTGTCATTTCATTGAGAGAAACAAGGATGCATAGGGTCAAAATGCATCTGATAGCCTTAGTAATGTTAGATCATTTTGAGGAACTTATCTTTTATTTTTGAGAAACAAGGATGCATTTGGTCAAAAGGCATCTGATATCTTTAGCAAAGTTGGATCATTTTGAGGCAATTATCATTTAGTTTAGAGAAACAAGGATACATAGGGTCAAAATGCATCTGCTAGTCTTAGCAATGTTAGATCATTTTAAGGAACTGAGCTTTTATTTTTGATCAACAAGGATGCATGTGGTCAAAATGCATCTGATATCTTTAGCAATGTTAGATGATTTTGAGGAACTTAGCTTTTTGTTTTGAGAATCAAGGATGTTTGTGGTCAAAATGCACCTGATATCTTTAGCAATGTTAGATGATTTGAGGAACTTATCATTTAGTTGAGAGAAACAACAATGTATAGGGTCAAAATGTATCTGGTGTCCTTAGCAACGTTAGATTATTTTCAGGAACTTAGCTTTTAGTTTTGAGAAACAAGGATGGATGTGGTCAAAATGCATCTGATATCCTTAGCAATTTTAGATCATTTTGAAGAATTTATCATTTAGTTGAGAGAAACATGGATGCATAGGGTCAAAATAAATCTGATATCTTTAGCAATGTTAGATCTTTTTGAGGAACTTAGCTTTTAGTTTTGAGAAACAAGGATAATTATTGTCAAAATTAATCTGATATCCATAGCAATGTTAGATCATTTTGAGGAACTTAGCTTTTCGTTTTGAGAAACAAGGATACATATTGTCAAAATGCTTCTTATATCTTTAGCAATGTTAGATAATTTTAAGGAACTTGTCATTTCATTGAGAGAAACAAGGATGCATAGGGTCAAAATGCATCTGATAGCCTTAGTAATGTTAGATCATTTTGAGGAACTTAGCTTTTATTTTTGAGAAACAAGGATGCATGTGGTCAAAAAGTATCTGGTATCTTTAGCAAAGTTGGATCATTTTGAGGCAATTATCATTTAGTTTATAGTAACAAGGATGCATAGGGTCAAAATGCATCTGATAGCCTTAGTAATGTTAGATCATTTTGAGGAACTGAGCTTTTATTTTTGATCAACAAGGATGCATGTGGTCAAAATGCATCTGCTATCTTTAGCAATGTTAGATCATTTTGAGGAACTTAGCTTTTCGTTTTGAAAAACAAGGATACATATTGTCAAAATGCTTCTTATATCTTTAGCAATGTTAGATAATTTTGAGGAACTTGTCATTTCATTGACAGAAACAAGGATGCATAGGATCAAAATGCATCTGATAGCCTTAGTAATGTTAGATCATTTTGAGGAACTTAGCTTTTATTTTTGAGAAACAAGGAAGCATGTGGTCAAAAAGCATCTCTTGACGTGGCTCACCACGCCAAGTGAACCTAATTGAACCTAACAATGCATTTGATATCTATAGCAATGTTAGATGATTTTGAGGAACTTATCATCTAGTTGAAAGAAACAACGATGCATAGGGTCAATATGCATCTGATTTCCTTAGCAATGTTAGATCATTTTGAGGCAATTATTATTTAGTTGAGAGAAACAAGGATGCATAGGGTCAAAATGCATCTGATAGCCTTAGCAATGTTAGATTATTTTTAGGAACTTAGCTTTTATTTTTGAGAAACAAGAATGCATGTGGTCAAAATGCATCTGATATCTTTAGCAATGTTAAATCATTTTTAGGAACTTATCATTCTGTTGACAGAAACAAGGATACGTAGGGTCAAAATGCATCTGGTATTCTGGTGTCCTTAGCAATGTTAGATCTTTTTGAGGAACTTAGCTTTTTGTTCTGAGAATCAAGGATGTTTGTGGTCAAAATGCATCTGATATCTTTAGCAATGTTAGATGATTTGAGGAACTTATCAATTCGTTGAGAGAAACAACGATGCATTGGGTCAAAATGTATCTGGTGTCCTTAGCAACGTTAGATTATTTTCAGGAACTTAGCTTTTAATTTTGAGAAACAAGGATGGATGTGGTCAAAATGCATCTGATATCTTTAGAAATGTTAGATCATTTTGAGGAACTTATCATATAGTTGAGAGAATTATGGATGCATAGGGTTAAAATAAATCTGATATCTTTAGCAATGTTAGATCTTTTTGAGGAACTTAGCTTTTAGTTTTGAGAAACAAGGATAGTTATTGTCAAAATGATTCTTATATCCATAGCAATGTTAGATCATTTTGAGGAGCTTAGCTTTTCGTTTTGAAAAACAAGGATACATATTGTCAAAATGCTTCTTATATCTTTAGCAATGTTAGATCATTTTAAGGAACTTGTCATTTCATTGAGAGAAACAAGGATGCATAGGGTCAAAAAGCATCTGATAGCCTTAGTAATGTTAGATCATTTTGAGGAACTTATCTTTTATTTTTGAGAAACAAGGAGGCATTTGGTCAAAAGGCATCTGATATCTTTAGCAAAGTTGGATCATTTTGAGGCAATTATCATTTAGTTTAGAGTAACAAGGATACATAGGGTCAAAATGCATCTGCTAGTCTTAGCAATGTTAGATCATTTTAAGGAACTGAGCTTTTATTTTTGATCAACAAGGATGCATGTGGTCAAAATGCATCTGATATCTTTAGCAATGTTAGATGATTTTGAACTTAGCTTTTGTTTTGAACTTATGCATGCTAGTGGTCGAGATGCAACTGATATCTTGATGCAATATAGATAATTTTGGGAGCTTATCATTTAGTTGAGAGAAACAAAGATGCATAGGGTCAAAATGCATCTGATATCATTAGCAGTGTTAGATCATTTTTTAGGAACTTAGCTTTTCATTTAGAGAAGCATTGATGGATGTGGACAAAATGCTGCTGATATCCATAGCAATGTTAAATCACTTTGAGGTAACTTATCATTTAGTTGAGAGAATCATGGATGGATAGGGTCAAAATGCATCTGATAGCCTTAGCAATGTTAGATCATTCTTAGGAACTTAACATTTTCTTGACAGAAAGAAGGATACGTATTATCAAAATGCATCTGATGTCCTTAGCAATTTTAGATCCTTTTTTAGGAACTTATCATTTTGTTGACAGAAACAAGGATACGTAGGGTCAAAATGCATCTGATGTCCTTAGCAATGTTAGATAATTTTTTAGGAACTTGTCATTTTGTTGACAGAAACAAGGATGCATAGGGTCAAAATGCATCTGATAGCCTTAGCAATGTTAGATCATTCTTAGGAACTTAGCATTTTCTTGACAGAAACAAGGATACGTAGGATCAAAATGCATCTGATGTCCTTAGCAATTTTAGATCATTTCTTAGGAACTTATCATTTTGTTGACAGAAACAAGGATATGTAGGATCAAAATGCATCTGATGTCCTTAGCAATGTTAGATAATTTTTTAGGAACTTGTCATTTTGTTGACAGAAACAAGGATACGTAGGGTCAAAATGCATCCGATATTCTGATGTCCATAGCAATGTTAGATCATTTTGAGGAACTTAGATTTTAGTTTTGAGAAAAAAGGATGGATGTGGACAAAATGCATCCGATATTCTTTGCAGTGTTATATCATTTTGAGGAACTTATCATTTAGTTGAGAGAAACAAGGATGGATAGGGTCAAAATGCATCTGATATACTTAGCAATATTAGATTATTTTGAGGAACTTAGCTTTTAGTTTTTAGAAACAAGGATACATTTTGTCAAAATGAATCTCATATTCGTAGCAATGTTAGATCATTATGAGGAACTGAGCTTTTAGTTTTGAGAAACAAGGATACATATTTTCAAAATGCATCTGATATCCTTAGCAATGTTACATCATTTTGAAGAACTTAGCTTTTAGTTTTGAGAAACAAGGATGGATGTTGACAAAATCCTTCTGATAATTCCGATTTCTCTCAAAGAGATGAACAATTTAAAGTTCTCTTCTGAATGTTTTTCCTGAGAAGAGAAAAGGTTCCACTTTAATTATGAGTTTTCACAGCGAAGTGAAGAAAAGTTCAAGTTCTCTTCTGAATTTTCTCAGAGAAAAGAAAAAAGTTATAGTTCAATTCTAATTTTTCCATAGAAAATAAAAAAAAATCTCCAACTTTTTAATAAAACATTCTAAGCGCTTGACATGCTAACGTTTCCTAAAATAATAGAAATATAACAAAGTAATGCATAGAATATTTTTATTGAAGTAACAACATGTAAAATATTAACATAAAATATGTTACAGACAATATTTTACATTATTAATATCATTGAACAGCATTGAACATTGTTAATCTGTTCAATAAAATAATTTGTCATGTTCTCTCTCTTGATATTAGAGGTATTCGCTTATCTTATTTCATAACACCTAGAATAATTATTCATCCATTTTGAGTCATTTACAATTTCTGCTGGGATGTCACCTACTGATTCAATACAAGTTTCATCCTAGGTATTATTTGATTCATTGACAATATGATCAATAGTAGTAATAATGCTCAATTATGCTTCATTTTCCAATCAATTTATCATTATATTCATTAGTGATATTGTCTGCCAATGCTCTTTTTATTTTACCGGCAATTTCACTGTCTACTATCACATTAGTTTTACAGAGGCAACAGTTCTGGCACGTTGACAAGATATGATTTATAATGTTGGTCCAGCAGAAAGCCTTTCTTTTCCTTTCTGCTTTCATTCGAATGCTAACACCGGAAAAATGACAATACGATCTATCAACGGCTTACATATTACCAGAAATATTAGCTAGAAGTTATCCATTTTCATCAACCATTACTTTTATGTTGGCATTATCTTCGAGCACTAACTTATCTGGAAATGATATTTTCACATATCCACCTATTGAACAATGAAAATTCTTGACTACTCCAAAGGATTTTAACTCCTCACTGTCATGACAACGTATGCATACATTCCCAATAAGATCTCCAATACTACTTACTCCATAGTTCAAATATATCTCTTTGTCAGCATTCAAGACAACAATGACTTTATCATGTGCACACACTGGAGTCGCTTCACCCTTTCTTATCTTCTTAATAAGTAGGGGGAGCTCTGGAAAATCCTAAAAAAAAGTTTTTTTTTAATGAAAAAAATCTTGAAAGAGAACCATCAGTCCTCATCAATAATATGCACAAGAATAAGTTTTTAAAATTTAAATTGAAAGTTTCATTCTATTTTTATGATATTATTTATATATGTAAAAAAAAGTAAAAAAAAAATTGTCAGAAAAAAAAAACAAAAAAAATTGTCAGAAAAAAAGTTAAAAAAAAAATGGTCACTACAAACATTATTTTTCTAATAGTAAAAGTTGCGACACACATATCTAAATCATTCTCATTTTGAAGTTGGAAAATATCAAATATGAAATTATTGTTTTAAGTGTTTCATGACATTCTAAGAGATGTAAAAAAAAAAAAAAAAAAAAAAAAAAAGGGGGTGGAGGGGAGTTGGAGGGAGGGGGTCGGAGGGATGGGGGTGGACGATTGTGGCACTTTGGGCCGGTGGGGAACGAATGTGGGGCCGGTGGGGAATGAATATGGGGCCGGTGGGGAATGAATATGGGGCCAGTGGGGAATGAATGTGGGGAACTTTGGTCCGGAATAAAAAATAGGTATGATTTAAATCATGTGCTAAGCTCGCAATCCATTTAAATACAGTGTTTACATACTTTTTTTCTTGTTTTGATATTGCTCTTTACCGACCTCTGGAGATCCAGGTTCAAAAAATATTTAACAATCTGTTAACTATAATAAGGTCTGTATAAATTTTAGTAGAATTAATTTCTTTGCCCACTATGAATATAAAAGAATAACTTACTTCTTGCGTGTAGTTTTCGACAATATTCCTTTTATTTGAATGCATCATTATATTTCAAATGCCAACTCTGAACTGAGAAGATAACAAATTGTCAGAGTTTTTATATCCGTATTCAAGGTCAAACATAAGTCAATCACATCTAACAATTAAAAGGTAGCAGACAGATAGGAAGTTACTATAGTATAAAGGAATCATCACGCGCTTTGAACACAGATCAACATGAATTTTCACGGTGGTTGAATTCCGGTCATTACACTGTCTGCTTGTATTGGCGGGATTACTGTCCGCTTGAATCTGTTATAGCTATATGGGAGAACACTCTGCTACTTATCATTATAGCTATATGGGGGGACTGTCCGCTTGAAACTGTTATAGCTATATAGGGAGACACCCCGCTCTCTAGCGTTATAGCTATATAGGAAGACTGCCCACTTGGAACTGTTATAGCCACATTGGCTACCTGCGCTCCTGAAACTGTTATAGCTACATTGGCTACCTGCCTTCCTGAAACTGTTATGGCTACATTGGCTGCCTGCCCTCCTGAAACTGTTATATCAATACTACTATTGTTAAAAGAGCGTATTCAAGAATAGATCTGGGTATTAGGTTGGAATTTTCAGAGAATTCTTAAAGGGAAAGATCAATGGATCTCATTGCAATATGTGCATGCTACTTAGTGGTGGATCCAGAGGGGAGCGCCCCTAATATAGTTTAAAGTAGTGAAATTTACTTAATTAACTCAAATTTGCGTTAATTAAACTTGCTCATAACGCAAGTTTACCGTATCAATCTTTTTTGCACCCCCCCCTAAATAATCTTGGATCCGCCCCTGACGCTACTACTAACATTACTATAACTTCTATAGTTAGAATTAGACTACTACTACTACTACTACTACTACTACTACTACTACTTCAACTACTACTTCTATTGCGACTACTTCTTAGGCTAAGATTATCAAGATGAAAATCTCACGAAGTAGGCCTATATGAATGTCAGAAATGTTTTACGGACGGTTGATGGTTTTAAATTAAAACTTTCAGCGTGTGTTGAAGGGGACGTTGAAGAAAACGAAAGGTGGTATGCGCATACTGCTACTAATGCTACTATTGCTACTACAACTGTTACTACTACGCAAACTGAGGGCATTAAGGTGAAGCTTTCAAGGCTTTAGACAGATGTTGAATTGAATCAAAACGAATTATGAGTATGTAGATTTTCAGAAAGGTGACAAAGCGATATCTCAAGAACGGCCGACATTATTAAATCAGACCTTTTGGGGTAAGTCATGGCTGATTTTGATCTACCAAGAAGGTACTGCATTGTGTGTCTACGATTAATGCTACCACTACAGTTACTGTAACTAATGACGCTTAGGATATTAAAGGGAACTTTTAGGGGACGTTTAGGGGGAGTTTCAACTATACTAAAAACCTATATGTATGCAGGTTTTCAAAAGGGCATATGAGCAATATTATAGGCGGTGCTGCTCTATAATAGCTAGCAACATCATTGAAACTTTTAAAGGAGCTAATTCGATTGGAAATTAAAAGTTAGAACGCCCTTTTTAAGTCAAAAGTGATTAGAAGGCAAGCAGCCCTGCTCTCTCTCTCTCTCTCTCTCTCTATCTCTGTCTCTCTCTCTCTCTCTCTCTCTCTCTCTCTCTCTCTCTGTCTCTCTCTCTCTTTGTTTCTGTGTCTCTCTCTGTCTCTCTCTCTCTCTCTCTCTTTCTCTCTCTCTCACTCTCTCTCTCTCTCTCTCTCTCTCTCGAAAACTAGATATTGTCAAATTGCGTATTTAGGAATGATTTTTTGGGAAAAGCTGTCTATCACCCATGCGTTATCCACTGTTCCATTTCTTTGAAGTATGTGCTATCAAGAGCGGTTTCTCATTTTTTTGGACAATTGCCTTTAGCCAACAATAGTTTGATATGAATGTGTCGGTGATAACATTCGCGAATTGGATCGTATGAAGGTGGAGAAAAAAAGGGGTTGTCTTATGACTTGACCTGGCTTTACTTCTTCGATGTGTACTGTATAATACACAAGTGGTGTTTGAACAGTGTTGTCAATTTAAAATTTAACGTTATACTAAACTAAAAAGTTGATACTAAGAGAGAAGTAGATGGCAAGAAAAGAATTTTAATAACGGATAGCTTTACTTCTTCGATGTGTTCTGTATAATACACAAGTGGTGGGGCTATGGGAGCAGGGTGTCTTAGAGTACTTTAAATACAATTTTTAACGAGAAATGGCTGAAAAGTGTTTTGGGGGGAGATGGGTTGATTGGCAAAAGGATGTGTTAGCGTAGTTATAGTGTGATAGTGGGGGGTGAGTTGCTAGCGAAAAAAACCGTGTGGATGACTTGAAATAAAAATTTTTTAACAAGAAATGGCTGAAAACTGTTTTGGGGGAGATGGGTTGATTGGCAGAAGGATGTCTTAGCGTAGTTATGGTGTGATAGTGGGGGCCGAGTTGCTAGTGAAAAACCCGTGTGGATGACTTGAAATAAAAATTTTTAACGAGAAATGGCTGAAAAGTGTTTTTTTTGGGGGGGGGGGGATGGGTTGAGTGGCAGAAGGATGTCTTAGCGTAGTTATAGTGTGATAGTGGGGACCGAGTTGCTAGCAAAAAACCCGAGTGGATGACTTGAAAATAAAATTTTTAACGAGAAGTGGTTGAAAACTGTTTTGGGGGAGATGGGTTGATTGGCATAAGGATGTCTTAGCGTAGTTTTAGTGTGATAGTGGGAGGCGAGCTGCTAGCGAAAAGCCCGTGTGGATGACTTGAAATAAAAGTTTTAACGACAAATGCTTGAAAAGTGTCTTGGGGGGAGATGGGTTGATTGGCAGAAGGATGTCTTAGCACAGTTATAACGCGATAATGGAGGTCGAGTTGGTAGCAAAAACCCGAGTGGATGACTTGAAATAAAAAATTTTAACAAGAAATCTCTGAAAAATTTTTTTTTGGGGGGGGGGGGGTTGATGGGAGCGGGGTGTCTTAAAGTATTTATAGTGCTGTACTGTGGGCCGAATTCCTAGCGAAAACCCTGAGTGGATGACTTGAAAATAAAATTTTTAACGAGAAATGGCTGAAAAGTGTTTTGGGGGAGATGGGTTGATTGGCAGAAGGATCTCTTAGCGTAGTTATAGTGTGATATTTGAGGACCGAGTTGCTAGTGAAAAACCCGAGTGGATGACTTGAAAATTAAATTTTTAACGAGAAATGGCTGAAAAGTGTTTTGGGGGAGATGGGTTGATTGGCAGAAGGATAGGTGTGTTTTGTCTAAAACTTATAATTTGGGGTGTATAATTTGCTATTTCGGGCTTTTTAAAGCTAGGTTTCTTAGTCTCTCATATGTTTTTTATATCTGAAACATAAAATTTGGGGTTGGTAGTTTGCTATTTATGGCTTTTATGAGCTAGGTCTCCTAGTATTTCGTAGATGTGTGTTGTCTGAAACTTATGATTTGGGGTATGTAAATTACTATTTCGGGCTTTTCTAAGCTAGATTTCTTAGTATTTCGTAGGTGTATGTTGTCTGAAACTTATTATTTGGGGTGTGTAGTTTGATATTTTTGACTTTACTGAGGTAGATTTCTTAGCCTTTCATAGGTGTGTGTTGTCTGAAACTTATGATTTGGGATGTGTAGTTTGCCATTTTTGACTTTGCTGAGCTAGGTCTCCTAGTATTTCGTAGGTGTGTGTTGTGTGAAACTTATGATTTGGGGTATGTAAATTACTATTTCGGGCTTTTCTGAGCTAGATTTCTTAGTCTTTCGCTAGTGTTTATTGTCTGAAACTTATGATTTGGGACGTGTAAATCTCTATTTTTGACTCTGCTCAGCTAGATTTCTTAGCCTTTCATATGTTTGTATTGTCTGAAACTTATGATTTGGGATGTGTAGTTTGCCACTTTTGACTTTTATTAGCTAGATTTATTTTTATTTCGTAGGTTTGCGTTGTCTGAAACTTATGATTTGAGATGTGTAATTTGCTATTTCCGGCTTTTATGAGCTAGGTCTCCTAGTATTTCGTAGGTGTGTGTTGTCTGAAACTTATGATTTGGGGTATGTAAATTACTATTTCGGGCTTTTCTGAGCTAAGGTCTATTAGTATTTCGTAGGTGTGTGCTGTCTGAAACTTACTATTTTGGGTGTGTAATTTGCTATTTCCGACCTTTCATAGTCAGATTTCTTAGTATTTCGTAGGTGTGCGTTGTCTGAAACTTATGATTTGGGATGGTTAATTTGCTATTTCCGATTTTTATTAGCTAGGTTTCCTAGTCTTTCGTAGGTAAGTGTTGTCTGAAACCTGTAAAAATAAACTATTTCCGTAAAATCTGAGCTAATAAGGGTTTTTGACCGTAAAATCTAGTTTTGTTTAAGAAAATTATGGAAAATACATTTCGTTGACTCATAGGTGAAACTTAAGTCCAGTTATGGATGAAAAATAAACTATTTCTATAAAATCTGAGCTAATAAGGGTTTTTGACCGTAAACTCTAGTTTTTTGTAAGAAAATTATGAAAAATACAATTCTCTGGTTCAGATGTGAAACTTAAGTCCAGTTATGAAACGAAAAATAAACTATTTGTGTAAAATCTGAGCTAATAAGGGTTTTTGACCGTAAACTCTAATTTTTTTGGTAAGAAAATTATTGAAAATACAATTCTCTGGTTCAAATGCGAAACTTAAGTCCATTTTGGATCGAAAAATAAAACTATTTCCGTAAAATCTAAGTTAATAAGGGTTTTTGACCGTAAACTCTAGTTTTTTGTAAGAATATTAGGGAAAATACACTTCTCTGGTTGTAATGTGAAACTTAGGTCCATTTTGGATCAAAAAATAAACTATTTCTATAAAATTTGAGCTAATTAGGGTTTTTGACCGTAAACTCTAGTTTGTTGTAAGAAAATTATGGAAAATACAATTTTCTGGTTCAAATGTGAAACTTAAGTCCAGTTAGGGATCTAAAAATAATCTATTCCCGTAAAATCTGATCTAATAAAGATTTTTGACCGTGAACTCTAGTTTTTTGTAATAAAATTATTAAAAGTACAATTCTCTGGTTCAAATGTGAAACTTAAGTCTATTTTTGGATCGAAAAATTAAATTATTTCCTTAAAATCTGAGCTAATAAGGGTTTTGACTGTAAACTCTAGTTTCTTGTAAGAAAATTATGGAAAATACAATTCTCTAGTTCAAATGTGAAACTTAAGTCCAGTTTTGAATACTCATAATGATGAGGACTGATGGTTCTAATTTAATATTTTTTCATAAAAACAAACTATTTTTTTCAGAACTTCGCGCACGTTACGTGCGCTTACGTAACCTCGTCTAAATTAACCTTAAAAAATGAAATAAAGCTATGTCGACTTTGTATATTTTATTAAACATATCCGAAAAAGGATGCTGAAAAAGCATTTATTCACTCTGATATTTAGATTTTGTTAATTATAATTGTTGTAACTGATAAAAGATGTTGATAAAAAATCAATCTGATACTTGGATTTTGTCAATTTTATCCGATATTTTATCCTATGTATCCGAGAAAAGGATGCTGATTTAGAGTTTACTCACTCTGATACTTAGATTTTATCAATTTTATCCGACATATCCGATAAAGGATGTTGTTAAAGCATTTATTCATTCTGAAATTTAGATTCTGTCAATTTTATCCGATGTATCTGACAAAAGGTGTGGATAAAAAAAAATTATTCTCTCTAACACTTAGATTATGTCAACTTTTACCTATGTATCTGAGAAATAGATGTTGATATAGAATTTAATCACTCTTATACTTAGATTTTTTTAATTTGTTGTATTGTCTGTCTAGAAAGCGACTTCAATCGATAATGAATGTTAATAAGGATTATGTTAAATTTTTTTTTTCATAATTTCCTGAATTAAATTTCTGTATTGTGTATCCAAGAGGTGAATTCAAGAAAGAGTTTGTTACTTACTTACTTACTTACTTACTTACAAATTTTTCATAATGACATATCCAACAACGGATGTTGATAAACAATTTATTCATTCTGATACTTAGATTTTGTCAATGTTATCCCATGTACCTGAGAAATGGATGTTGATATAGAATTTAATCAATCTGATACTTAGATTTTGTCAATTTTATCCGATATTTTATCCTATGTATCTGAGAAAAGGATGCTGATATAGAATTTAGTCACTCCGATGCTTAGATTTTGTCAATTTTATCCAACATATGCGATAAAGGATGTTGTTAAAGCATTTATTCATTCTTAAATTTAGATTTTGTCAATTTTATTTGATGTGTCTGACAAAGGATGTTGATTAAAAAAAAATATTCACTCTGACACTTAGATTCTGTCAATTTTATTCGATGTATCTGACAAAAGATGTTGATAAATAAAATTTATTCACTCTAACACTTAAATTTTGTCAACTTTTTCCTATGTATCCGAGAAATGGATGTTGATATAGAATTTAATCACTCTTATACTTAGATTTTGTGAAATTGCTGTATTGTCTGTCTAGGAAGCGACTTCAATCGATAATGAATGTTAATAAAATTTGTTCAATTTTTTTTTTATAATTTCCTGAATAAAATTTCTGTATTGTGTATCCAAGAGGTAAATTCAAGAAAGAGTTTGTTACTTACTTACTTACTTATTTACTTACAATTTTTTCATAATGACATAATGACATATCCAACAATGGATGTTGATAAAGAATTTATTCATTCTGATACCTAGATTTTGTCAATGTTTTCCCATGTGTCTGACAATAGATGTATGCAAATTCCGTTTCTTACATCTCCGATATTTTAATAGACATTCTAAACGTTTGATATGCTAGCATACTCTAAAAATAATGAAAACATAACAATGTAATATTTTTAATGAAATAATGCTATGTAGAATATTAATACAAAAATATATCATGATACATAATTAATATCAATGATTAACTTTGGACATTTTGAATCTGTTCCGTAAAATAGTTCACCATGTTCTCTCTTGATATTGTAGCTATTTTCTTCTCTTAGTTCGTAATCAGTAGAATAATCATAATTCCATTTTGAGTCATACACAATTTTTACTGGTGTCTCATCAACAGGCTCAATATGCTTTTTGTCTTTGGTATTATTTGGTTCATTGACTGTTTGATCAATGGCAGTAACGTTTGCTGGTGCTTTGTTTTTCATTGATTCATCTTTATATTCCATAGTGATTTTTTCTGACAATGCCCTTTTTATTTTTCTGGTAATTTCACTGTTTATTATCACATTATTTTTACACAGGTAACAGTTTCGGCACGTAGACAAGATATGGTTAACGATATTAGTAGAAGAGTAGGCCTTTCTTTTATTGACCTTCCGTTGAATGCTAATACCCAAAAGCCGACGATTGGATGTATCAGTAGGTAATGTGTTACCTGCAACAGTAGCAAGGAGTTGTCCTCTATTATTAACGATTATTTTTATGTTGCCATTCTCTTTGAGTGCAATCATCTCTGGAGATCTCAATCTCGCATAACCACCAACATAAGAGTTGAATTTTTTCGGTATTCCAAAGAAATTTAATTCCTTACTGTCGTGTCAATGCATGCATACATTTCCAATAGTGCTACCACTTGTACTTGTTTCATAGTTTAAATACTTCTCCTTGTCGGCATTCAATGCTACAATAACCTTGTTATGTGAACACACTTTATTAAAATGCTCCATCTTCACTTTTTTTTAAAGATATGACTTATCGTTCACAACACATATCGTTAAGATATGTGTTTATCGTTCCAGTGCGTAAAAAATACTGATTTAATACATGCAATAGACTAGGTAGTGTCGATAACCGGACATAGAATACCAGTTGGAAACCCACATCATGTCTCTGACCAAGCAGAGAGCAAAATTGTTAGATCCGTAAGTATATTTTTTCATTTTAAGATACCTACAAAAAAAAAGTTGAATAATTTCAAGGTTTTAAAAAAATAGTTTATTTTTATGAAAAAAAATATTGAATTAAAATTATCAGTCCTCATCATTATGAGTGTCCAAAACTGGACATAAGTTTCAAATTTGAACCAAAGAATTGTATTTTCCATAATTTTCTTACAAAAAACTAGAGTTTACGGTCAAAAACCCTTATTAGCTCAAATTTTACGAAAATAGTTTTATTTTTCGATCCAAAATAGACTTAAGTTTCACATCTGAACTAGAGAATTATATTTTCCATAATTTTCTTACAAAAAACTAGAGTTTACGATCAAAAACCCTTATTAGCTCAAATTTTACAGAAATAGTTTATTTTTTGATCCAAAATGGAGCTAAGTTTTACATTTGAACCAGAGAATTTTATTTTCCATAATTTTCTTAAGAAAAACTAGAGTTTACGGTCAAAACCCTTATTAGCTCAGATTTTACGAAATAGTTTTATTTTTCGATCCAAAATGGACTTAAGATTCACATTTGAACCAGAGAATTGTATTTTCCATAATTTTCTTACAAAAAAAACTAGAGTTTACGGTCAAAAACCCTTATTAGCTCAGATTTTACAGAAATAGTTTATTTTTCGATCCATTACTGAACCTTAGTTTCACATTTTAATGTGAGAATTGTATTTTCCAAATTTTTCTTACAAAAAAACTAGAGATTACTGTAAAAAACCCCTTTAGATCAAATTTTATAGAAAAGGTATATTTTTAGATACATAACTGGATCTAAGTTTCACCTATGAGCCAAAGAAATATATTTTCCATAATCTTCTTACACAAAACTAGAGTTTACGGTCAAAAAACCCTATTAGCTCAGATTTTACGGAAATAGTTTATTTTTATAGGTTTCAGACAACACATACCTACGAAAGACTAAGAAACCTATCCGATAAAAGCCGGAAATAGCAAATTAAACATCCCAAATCATAAGTTTCAGACATCACACACCTACGAAATACTAAGAAATCTGGCTAAGAAAAGTCGGAAATAGCAAATTATACACCCCAAATCATAAGTTTCAGACAACACACACCTACGAAATACTAAGAAACCTTAGATCAGAAAAGCCAGAAATAGTAATTTACATACCCCAAATCATAAGTTTCAGACAACACACACCTACGAAATACTAGGAGACCTAGCTCATAAAAGCCGGAAATAGCAAATTACACATATAAAATCAAAAGTTTCAGACAACGCACACCTACGAAATACTAAGAAACCTGGCTCAGCAAAGTCAAAAATATCAAACTACACATCCCAAATCATAAGTTTCAGACAACACACACCTATGAAAGGCTAAGAAATCTAACTCAGCAAAGTCAAAAATAGCAAACTAAACATCCTAAATCATAAGTTTCAGACAACACACGCCAACGAAAGACTAATAAATCTAGCTCAGAAAAGCCCGAAATAGTAATTTGACTACCCCAAATCAGAATTTTCACACAACACACACCTTAAAAATACTATGAGACCTAGCTCAGTAAAGACAAAAATGGAAAAGTACACATCGCAAATCATAAGTTTAAGACAACACACATTAATGAAAGCCAAAGAAAACTAACTCAGCAACGACAAAAATATAAATCTAAGCATCCCAAATCATAAGTTTCAGACAACACACACCAACGAAAGACTGAGAAATCTAGCTCAGAAAAGCCCGATATAGTAATTTGCATACCCCAAATCATAATTTTCAGACAACACACACCTTCGAAATATTAGGAGACCTAGCTCAGCAAAGTCAAAAATAGCAAAATAACCACCCCAAATCATAAGTTTAAGACAACACACACCTATGAAAGGCTAAGAAATCTAACTCAGCAACGTCAAAAATAGCAAACTACATATCCCAAATCATGCGTTTCAGACAACACACACCAACGAAAGACTAAGAAATCTAGCTCAGAAAATACCGAAATAGTAATTTACATAGCTCAAATCATAAGTTTCAGATAACACACACCTACGAAATACTAGGAGACCTAGCTCATAAAAGCCAGAAATAGCAAACTACCCACCCCAAATTGTAGGTTTCAGACAAAACACACATATGATAGACTAAGAAACCTAGCTCTGAAAAGCCAGAAATAGCAAACTACCCACCCCAAATCATAGGTTTCAGACAACACACACCTATCCTTCTGCCAATCAACCCATCTCCCCCAAAACACTTTTCAGCCATTTCTCGTTAAAAATTTAATTTTCAAGTCATCCACTCGGGTTTTTCACTAGCAACTCGGTCCTCAACTATCACACTATAATTACGCTAAGAGATCCTTCTACCAATCAACCTATCTCCCCCAAAACACTTTTCAGCCATTTCTCGTTAAAAATTTTATTTTCAAGTCATCCACTCAGGTTTTTCGCTAGGAATTCGGCCCACAGTACAGCACTATAAGTACTCTAAGACACCCCGTTCCAATCAACCCCCCCCCCCAAAAAAAAAAAAAATTCAGAGATTTCTTGTTAAAAATTTTTATTTCAATTCATCCACAAGGGTTTTTCGCTAGCAACTAGCCCCCCACTATCTCACTATAAATGCTCTAATACATCCTTCTACCAATCATCTCATCTCCCCCACAGACCCTTCTCATGCATTTCTCGTTAAAAATTTTATTTTCAAGTCATCCACTCGGGTTTTTCGCTAGCACCTCGCCCCCCACTATCACACTATAACTACGCTAAGACATCCTTCTGCCAATCAACCCATCTCCCCTAAAGCACTTTTCATCCATTTCTCGTTAAAAATTTTTATTTTCAAGTCATCTACTCGGGTTTTTCGCTGGCAACTCGGTCCTCACTATCACACTATAAGTACTCTAAGACATCCTTCTGCCAATCAACCCATCCCCCCCAAAACACTTTTCAGCCATTTCTCGTTAAATTTTTTTATTTCAAGTCATCCACACGGGTTTTATGCTAGCAACTCGCCCCCCACTACCACACTATAACTACGCTAAGACATCCTTCTGCCAATCAACCCATCTCCCCCAAAATATTTTTCAGCCATTTCTCGTTAAAATTTTTATTTCAAGTCATCCACACGGGTTTTTCGCCAGCAACTCGGCCCCCACTATCACACTATAACTACGCTAAGACATCCTTCTGCCAATCAACCCATCTTCCCCCCCCCCCAAAACACTTTTCATCAATTTCTCGTTAAAAATTTTATTTTTAAGTCATCCACACGGGTTTTTCGCTAGCAACTCGGCCCCCACTACAGCACTATAAGTACTCTAAGACACGCCGCTCCCATCACCCCACCACTTGTGTATTATACAGAACACATCGAAGAAGTAAAGCTATCCGTTATTAAAATTCTTTTCTTGCCATCTACATCTCTCTTAGTATCAACTTTCTAGTATAGTATAACGTTAAACTCTATTTTAAGTTGACAACACTGTTCAAACACCACTTGTGTATTATAGAGTAAACATCGAAGAAGTAAAGCTAGGTCAAGTCATAAGAACACCCCTTTTTTTTCTCCACCTTCATACGATCCAATTCGCCAATGTTATCACTGACACATTCATATCAAACTATTCTTGGCTAAAGGCAATTGTCCAAAAAAAATC
Source organism: Artemia sp. Qi Xiang Cuo (assembly GCF_049724085.1). NCBI lineage: Eukaryota > Metazoa > Arthropoda > Branchiopoda > Anostraca > Artemiidae > Artemia > Artemia sp. Qi Xiang Cuo. The sequence continues at coordinate 80,887,167 of NC_142800.1, forward strand.
AGAAACCGCTCTTGATAGCACATACTTCAAAGAAATGGAACAGTGGATAACACATGGGTGATAGACAGCTTTTCCCACAAAAACATTCCTAAATACGCAATTTGACAATCTCTAGTTTTCGATTTAAAAAAAAACAACAAATAATTATACTCTCAAAACATGTTAGACCACCTTATAGGTTTTCACGCTTTTTTGCAATGTGCACGTGAAACTGTGGTTTTTCAGGCGTAGGTTTTCTTGTACCGTTTCTTGTACAGTTCAAATCAGCACCTAGGTTACTACTAACAACTGAGGTTATTTAGTTGAAACTTTTAGGGCTACTACTATTACTACTTCTGTTCTTACAAATTAACTATGTCAAAAGAGTGTAAGTGTATTCAGGTTGTTAAAGAGCATAGATAAGATATTTAGGATTGTTTTTAAGTTTTATTTTTCAGGTCAACTTGAGGAGATATAAAACTAAATAAACAATAATGTTTGTGTCAGGATTAGAAATTTTTGATATTGTTTTTCCATACAATAAGAAGCATGCAAACATACACATATCAAGCCGATTATGGGTTCTTATAGGATTCAACCAATAAGATATAAAATGTTTTTTTTTTCCGCGAAAATGACTATGTGGATAAAAAACGAACAGAAATTCTAAGAGAACCCTTTCTATAAGAACAATACGAGGCTCTGGGGGGGGGGTATCCCTCCTTCGATCACTCTTAATCTTAAAAAGGATACTAGAACTTCTGATTAACAATCCAATGAGCCCCCTTCCGAAGTATATACGATCAGTCTTTCTATATATACCTTATCGGCCCTCCAGAGTATAACTTATAGCCCTTGCCCTGAGGGCTGCTGGGGGTATCATCCTCAAAGATATAATTTATGGACATTTCAATTACGTTGAACAAAATGCCTATCCCAAAATTTTTATTGGATGTGTCTGGGGAAGAGGAGGGCATGGGAGGGGGGATTAGTAGCCCTCCGAAAATTTTCGACTATTAAAAAGGGCACTAGCCCTTTCAATTTCTAACCGAATAGGCTGTTTACGAATTAGCTCTTTTAATACGTTGAACAAAATGACTATCTCAAATTTTGATTGGAAGTGTTTGGGGAAATGATGAACATGGGAGGGGGCATTTGCCCTCTGGTCACTTTCGACCAATAAAAAGGCCCTAGTCCTCTCAATTTCCGATCGAATGAGCCCTTTTTAAAGCTTCTAGGGCAAAAATTCCTATAAAAACCTTATATGCCCCAAGGGTATAACGTAAGACCCTTGTCCTGAGGGCTATTGCGGGGGGGATGGTCATCTTCAAGTTTCCAGACCTTTCAACTACAGCCCTCAGGGCAAGGGTTGTAAGTCATGCCATTAGGTCTTTGATGATGCCTTTTTTCCCCCAGGGCATAGCTTACAACCCTTTCCCTGAGGGCTCTGAGGCGGTTATCATCCTCAAAGACCTAATTTCCAGAATGTTCAGCTACGTTAAACAAAATGGATCTCTCAAAATTTTGATTGGATGTATTTAGGGAAATGGTGGGCTCGAGACGGGGGTTAGTTGCCTTTCAATCACGTTCGAATATTAAAAAGGGCACTAGCCCTTTCAGTTTCCAATTGAATGAAGCCTTTTTGAAGTTTCTGCAACATCGATTTCTGTAAGAGCCTTATACCCCTCCAGGGCATAACTTACAACCCTTCTCCTGAGGCATGTGTGAGAGAGGGGGGGGGTTGTCATACCTAAAGACCTAAATATTCTACGACAAAGATTTCAATAAAAACCTTATATGCCCCCCAGGGCACAACTTATAACCCTTGCCCTGAAGACTTTCGGGGGAGTGGCCTGCTTAGAGGTATAATTTCCTGAACTTGCAACTGCGTTGAACAAAATGGCTATCTCAAAATTTTAATGGGATGTGTTTGGGAAAGGCAGGATTGAGAGGGGGGTTAGTTGCCCTCCAATTCCTTTCGACTATTAAAAGCGTACAAGCCCTTTGGATTTCCAATCAAATGAGCCCTTTTTGAAGGTTTTACGTCAAAGCTTTCTATAAAAACTTATATGCCGCTAGGGCATAACTTGTAATCCTTGCCCTGTGGGCTGTTGGAGGAGTGTCCTCCTCAAAAACATTATTTATATTTTGAAATCAACTACGTTGAAAAAAATGGCTTTCTCAAAATTTTGATTGGATGTGTTTGGAGAAATGGTGGGCGTGGACGGGGTGTTAGTTGCCTTCGAATCACTTTCGACTATTAAAAAGGGCACTTGCCATTCCAATTTCTAATTAAATGAGCCCTTTTTGAAGATTCTATGACAACGCTCGAGTAGAAAGGGGGGTGCTACTCCGAACGGGGCACCATATATGGGCATAGAATACTGACGGGACATAATTTATTCAAGGAGAATCGATCAAGTCTAATGGAGGCAAACGGCAATCGATCTGCTGTTGTTTGTCTAGGTTTAATGACATGAGGGGTGATTTAAATAATCGACAGGGGTATTAGTGATTCAATAAGGTGGAATTATGAAACAAACCTGTCTGCTTTGATGTTTGGATCTCCTGAACTGAAAACTTTATTTTCATAATATCTACGGGAAATTATTGATTCACGAAGGGGGAATTAAGAAATATTATGGCTCCTTTAATCTTAGTTCTGAGGGATAAACGTTCTTTAGGTCAGAGAGAAAAATTAATATTCTATTTTGAAATAGGGCTTCATTGATCTTTAGTGTCAGGAATTATAAATGACATCACTTGTTATCTTAGAATTATGTGGGAGTCTAAAGAGATAGAAATTCTATTTTTAAATACGGCTTCACTGAGCTTTAAGTCGGAGAGATAAATTGATATTCTAACAAAACCTTAATAGTTTAGCTAGGAAAATTTATGAGATGAAGAGATTAACGTAGGAAAGGGTTTCCTAGAAATTTGAAATGTGAAAGCACAGAGATGCCAAACAAAAGGAACACGCTGAAATTACTTTTAGGGGATTATTTGGGCGAAACGGTTTTAGACAGCTTATGGAATTATTTCGGCGAAAAAGTTAGAGACATTTTAAAAGATGATTTAAAAGATGATTTTAGAAAAGGTTTTGAGTGTGGTCGTTATAATACACAAGTTCCATTTGAACAGTGTTGTGAGGTCCCCTACCCCAACCCCAAAGGGTTCCGATCGCCATACCCCAATCCCAAAGGGTTCCAATTCCTCTACCCCAATCCAGAAGGAACCCCCGGTCCCCAAAGACCCCCGAGCCCCCAAAGACCCCCCCAAACCCCCAAAGGCCATCCCCGGGCCCCAAAAGGC